>NW_027278755.1:0-17500 GCF_046629955.1 Centroberyx affinis | reverse complement strand
GGGAGAGGAGAGAGAGCGACCGGCAGGGGATGACACACCGGGCGAGGAGGACCAGGACTACGCTTCGGCTCCGGATCCCGCGACTTAGCTCTCGATGAAAACGTGTCTCTCGGAGAGCAGATCCTCCGGCTGAGGAAACAAACTGAGAAGCTTACTGTGAAGCAGCGGTTTGGCATTCACCGTTTTGCTGGATCAGACAGAGACATTCGGTTTTGTCCAGACTCCTGATTGTTGTGTCTGTGTGTGTGATGAAGGCTAATGTAATCATATATTTGTCGTACGTCCAAGTAAGTTCATAGTAGACACTGCATACAAGTTTTAAATGGTAACATCTGAATTGTGTTTCTTTAGGTTTGCATCCTTTGACCTCCTCATGTGCCTCTGGGCCATCTGTGGTCAGTCTGACACAAGAGAGGCACCTTCACAGAGCCAAGCTCCACTGCAGGAAGTACTCTTTATTATAATAATAATGATAATAATAATCTAATAATAATAATAATAATAATAATAATCTTCATGGACCATACAATACAACTTGACAAAGATCAGGGCTGATGGAATTAAAATAAGTTGAGAGAAACATAATGTAACTTTTCATTTCTTTTGAACAGACTTATTCCCTGCAGCCCATAGATGCGATTTTCTTTTTTCTGAACTATTCGGCACTGGGTTCAAAACAGACCGGTATGGAGTCCACCAGTCCAGTCAGTCGGATTATTACAACGTGGAGCAACTTTCTGTACACTGTGCTAGGGTCAGTGAGGATCTGGATACCAGAGGAGAAAATAAGGGATTTGCCAGCAGAGTTCAAGGACTATGCAGACACTAGTCATCCTGGAGCTGAGGTGCCAGTGCCCATCATCACCTCTTCTCCAAAGTGAACTGTTTTCTTCATACAAGTCCCACTGGACTCTCAAAAGGCTGCTTGGAGTTGCTCCTCATGGGGCGGTCACATTCCTTCAGTGACAAACAGATCATGCGAGAGTCTGGAATTCTCTCCCTTTTGAGACCTGGGATTTCCATCATGGTCGACCGAGGTTTTGTTGTTGATGACTTTGTGCCGTGTGAGATCTATAGCCGGCATTTCTCTCTGGCAGATCCCGGATGTCTTCCTGTGAGGTCAGGGAGACCCGGACCACGGCACACCTCAGAGTGCATGTGGAGCGCCTCATACGCCGAGTGAAGGAACACAAGTTCTCTGACACTGTCACATGTCTCCTGACAAACTATGAAAACGGGCCTCTTGTAAAGGCTTGGGCAAAGAAGCCAGAGTAGCGCTCGTATATTGCATTTACATTTAGTCAACTGGCAAATGCTTTCATCTAAAGCGACATCCTCTGGGCTTTTTTGAGGATGGAAGAGGTTTAGCCTCCCACCACCTCCACCCTGTAGTAGTGTATGTAGTATAGTATGCAGTATAGCAGTGATTCTCAACCTTTTTCATAACAAGGACCCCTAATTGAGTCCACATTAGGGCCACGGACTCCCATTTGATGAGTTTTTGTCTCTCAGACCCAAATCCGAGAATATTTTTATTGCTAGATATGATTTTGTGCTGAATTCCACGACTATCTGTACTGTAGGAAGAGAGATAACAGAAACTATGATCAAAACAGTCATTCTTCTACATTCTCTAATTGTGTTAACTTCTTGTAAATGAAATAATGCTGAAGTTTAACATTAATTTGCTGGGGACCCCTGGTGGTCCCCGGACCCCACATTGAGAACCACTGCAGTATAGTACTATGTACTTACTGGAGGCTTGACACAAAGGCACACAGCAATGTTCAGCTACATACTGCTCCATATTGTCTTGAGGACAAAATGTAAATCTTGTAAATAGCAATTATCTGTATAAACTTGCATGAAATCTGTTTTATATTGTTCAAGTTATTATTATATTATTATTATAAGTTTATTGAAATACATTCACTTTGTTCAATTTAACTAGTACTCGTACTAGTACTAGTACTTTAACTAGATTTTTTTGGTCACCCACCTGTCAGTTCTGCTCACCTACCTTTCTATAGCAATTATTGTAGTTTACACAAGACACGAACCTCCAATGCTAATCATTTATCTTTATTATACTGTTAGTGGTTTACAACATTTCACTGATGTAACGTTTGTTGCAATCAGTACACATTTGTGTAGCCTGCGGCCCTCAGTAGGTCTACTCACACCTTTTATTTAATAGAGAAGTTCAGATCACCGTTTGCATGCACACAAGAAAGGATGATACAACAGTGCTTTATGATCAGACTATTTCATAAAAGTTTTAAGTGATCAAACACTGTAAGTCCAGATTCCATTTACCTCAAACCAAAACAAATTTGTAACAATCAAAACAAGTGCATACACTGCTGGTATGAGATCAACCTCCAGTGTCACTTTGGAAGGTATAGCACCGTTCTTAGCTATTCGCAGCTTGACAAAGATGCAGCTTAATAGGATTCATGTAGTGACTGTATGTTTATATGAACACAAGAAAATTGAGAGAGGAAAGATCTCCTCATCTGGCTCTCTAGCTAGCACAATATCTCACTCTGTCAGTGTCTAGGGATCAAATTGAAAATTTTGCCTTGAACATTTTGCCAGTAACAATATTTGATACAATTACAGCTTAAAAGTTAAACATTTTCCAAGTGTACAGAAAGCAGCACAAGATTTTTTTTTTCACAGATATAGACCAACAGTGACCATCAATGCACTGGACAGCACAGTAGCTGGAAAGCAAGGTGATGGGCAGACAGGTCATCAACACATGGACAGAGCTGAGTAAGGCAATGTTACCCTGACAGGCTTCTCTCTGTCCTGTTTGCAGGGCAGTCCTGTCTCAATCTAATTATCTAGGAAAGGTAAAAATAAAAAAATAAATAGTCAATTATTTCTTTAATTGTTTCTGTGATTTCCTTGCCTTGGGGAATCCTCTGAATAAACATGTCTTCCTGTGTATAGACAACAAAGTCACACCAGTCAAATCCGGAAATCAACATCTGGCCCTGGATCTGCCAAAAGTAAGGATGGGATTTCCTTAGTGTACGTGTGCCCTCACTGATCTTAATATGAGGGCAGTCCGCTTGTTACATTTGGGCATTTAAATTCAACGAGGCCAAACACTGGCTGCCCCTTCGGATCGTACACGATCCCATCAGGTGATGAGCCCGTCCACGGGGCGTCGGGTGGATAAGGAAGCCACAGGGAGAGTGTTAAGCTCCCTGCTCTGCAGTACTCTGCTGCTGCAGGTTCCATGTCAAGCCTCCTCAGGTCTGCAGTCTGAAGGTCTCAGAAGCCTTTTGGGCAGAGGTCTGTCCCCTGGTGGGACAGACCTCTCTGAATTTGGAGGAGGTGACACGGGACCGCCTTAGTTGGTGCCACTCAACGCAAGAACTCTGCTCTTTTGTACTGTTTTCAATTGTGTGTGCTGTCTGTCAGGATGTTTCCAGGGACATCATGTGGAGCTGCTGATGCTCAGCATGTCACTAACCGTAACCCAGACAACAGAACAGGCAGACGGTCCCAGCCTGAACTCAGGAAGGGGCAGCTGTGTGTGGACAGGTTTTCAGCACTCTCTTTGGTGGCATGTGATAGGATAACACGCTTCCTTGTTGCACTTTTCCGAACACAGAGTCAACCAGAGGTACATTATTGGCTATAGCCATAGTTGTTATCAATGGAGCCACATCACTGGGAAGGTCATGGTAGACTTCATCCACCCTGAGTGTGGAAAGTTCAGGCAGAGGTGAACTGACTCCCTTATACAAGTTGCTCCTATGAAAAAGACAAATTAAAAAAAGAAAAAACAAACAAAAAATGAGCTTATTGTTTGCATAAAATAAGCTAAAGCATAAGTTCAAATGAAACACCTATGAATAAATAAAGACTTATTTGTATTGAAGAAGTAGCACAAACACCTTATTTGTGTGAAAAGCCTGAAGAGATTGGGTTTGGACTAAAATAAAATGTATCCTATAATGTAGCAGATGATTACTTTATCTGATATCTTACTGATATGATTATTACAGAAAATTACTTTATTAATAATAATAATAATAATAATAATAATAATAATAATAACCTGATGCCTTCTACCAGTCTTCTTTCCCTAGGTCTGGCTGAAAGAATCACTGTCATTTACCAGACCAGGTTTAACACCCTGCATTTAAACAAAACAAAGTTTTTCAATAAACATAAACAAATATCCATAAATAAAATCAAAGTACCACGTTAAAAAGATTAGTTACCATGGTTCTTGGATTATGCCGCTTCTGTTCAGTCTCTGTGCAGCTGTGTGTTGGGGGAACAGAGCTGATCTTCAGTCTGGTACAAAGTGCTGCCACCTGCCACACAGGCACAGGATGCACAGGATGGGAATCCCTAAGAACAATCTGTGAAAATACACAAATCTGTTACAATACATACTGTACTTGCTGCAAAGTGCAGTTAAACATTAAAACATTCTTTTTTAAACAATAAATTAGTGAACTTTTGTTATAAAAGGAGAATACATGAGTACAGTGAGAAGGTCTGAAAAGAAAATATGAACCAAATAACTACAGTTCATATGCACTAAATAATGTGTAAAAGCTAAAATTGTAGCCAAATCATTATTAATCTCACTTTACTGATTTAAAATAACAAGGAACACAGAACATGTGTAAAAGAAGTGACACAACTCAGAACTCAATCTAGTTTCTGTGAATCCCATTACTTTTACATATTTTTACACACTAGTGTTATTTATGGGATATCATACGAAATATATATTTAAAGTAGCCTTTAGCAGTATTAGATTCATAGCATTGATATGATTCACAGAAACCAGCCTGCACTGAACCTGCAGGATAACTTTCCCTTACGCTCAAACTGTGAAGCTTTTGGCTTTTCCTCATTGATCTGTAGCTCTCAGGCCTGATGGTGACCTCTCCTGTCAGAGAATCCTTGTTTGAAACTGAGATTGACAATGATGTTAAGAAAACTGTAATAGTGATTGACACATAGACACATAACGTTAGCAGTGTCACTAAGCTAGCGTTGGCTAGTATACAAACATGTTAAGGGCTAACATTACACGTCCGGATCTTAACTTCAAGAAGCTTGAAACGTTTGAAGCCCTTCTCCTTTTTAGTTTCTGACGTGAAATCAAAAAGGAAGGAGAACGATGGAGAGAAAGAAGAGATCCTGATGGAGAGAAATGACAGAAAATGAAGATGCTGAGAGAGGAGAGAGCAAAGAAAAAGGAAGGAAGGAAGGAAGGAAGGAAGAGAAAGAAAGAAGAAAGAAAGAAAGAAAGAAAGAAAGAAAGAAAGAAAGAAAGAAAGAAAGAGAGAAAGAAAGAAAGAAAGAAAGGCAGGAAGGAGGGAGAGGTGAAAAGCTGATCCTCCCTCTCCTTCCTCCGGCCTTGTGGTTGTCAAGGCCGTAACCATGGAAACAGATACACCCTAATTATGGGATGTTCCACTCAAAATGGACCCAGCAGCACGACACTGTGTGTGTGTGTGTGTGTGTGTGTAAGTTTTTAGTTGTGACAGATAACGTAACAGTATGTGTGTGTGTGTGTGTGTGTTTGTGTGTGTGTGTGTGTGTGTGTGTGTGTGTGTGTGTGTCCAGAGGCAGTGCACTGGCTCTCTGATCCGCAGTTCCTAATGAGATTTAATCCCGAGTTGTCCAGTTAACACACACACACACACACAAACACACACAAACACACACACACACACACACAAACACACACACACACACACACACACACACAAACACACACACACACACACACACACCCACACACACACACACACACACACACACACACACACACACACACACAAACACACACACACACACACACACACACACACACACACAAACACACAAACACACACACACACACACTTAAGTTATTCATCCACCACAACCTCAGTAAAAACTTCAAATCAAATTAGTTCACAAATTTTCTGTCTACTTCCAGTCAAACTGTAGCAGCCTGACTACATTACCCATAATGCAGCAGTCAAACTGTCCCAGCCTGACTACATTACCCATAATGCAGCAGTCAAATTGTAGCAGCCTGACTACATTGCCCATAATGCAGCAGTCAAACTGTAACAGCCTGACTACATTACCCATAATGCAGCAGTCAAACTGTAGCAGCCTGACTACATTGCCCATAATGCAGCAGTCAAACTGTAACAGCCTGACTACATTACCCATAATGCAGCAGTCAAACTGTAGCAGCCTGACTACATTGCCCATAATGCAGCAGTCAAACTGTAGCAGCCTGACTACATTACCCATAATGCAGCAGTCAAACTGTCCCAGCCTGACTACATTGCCCATAATGCAGCAGTCAAACTGTAGCAGCCTGACTACATTACCCATAACGCAGCAGAGTGACACAACAGTCTGCCGTTAGTCTGTTGTTAGCCTGCCGTCAGACAGACTAACAACAGACTAACAACAGACTAACAGACTAACAATAGACTAACAACAGACTAACAATCTAACAACAGACTAACAACAGACTAACAGTCTAACAACAGACTAACAACAGACTAACAATCTAACAACAGACTAACAACAGACTAACAGTCTAACAACAGACTAACAACAGTCTAACAACAGACTAACAGTCTAACAACAGACTAACAACAGACTAACAGACTAACAACAGACTAACAACAGACTAACAGTCTAACAACAGACTAACAACAGACTAACAACAGACTAACAGACTAACAACAGACTAACAGTCTAACAACAGACTAACAACAGACTAACAGTCTAACAACAGACTAACAACAGTCTAACAACAGACTAACAGTCTAACAACAGACTAACAACAGACTAACAGACTAACAACAGACTAACAACAGACTAACAGTCTAACAACAGACTAACAACAGACTAACAACAGACTAACAGACTAACAACAGACTAACAACAGACTAACAGTCTAACAACAGACTAACAACAGACTAACAGTCTAACAACAGACTAACAACAGTCTAACAACAGACTAACAACAGACTAACAGACTAACAACAGACTAACAACAGACTAACAACAGACTAACAACAGACTAACAGTCTAACAACAGACTAACAACAGACTAACAATCTAACAACAGACTAACAACAGACTAACAGTCTAACAACAGACTAACAACAGACTAACAGACTAACAACAGACTAACAACAGACTAACAGTCTAACAACAGACTAACAACAGACTAACAACAGACTAACAGACTAACAACAGACTAACAACAGACTAACAGTCTAACAACAGACTAACAACAGACTAACAGTCTAACAACAGACTAACAACAGTCCAACAACAGACTAACAGACTAACAACAGACTAACAACAGACTAACAGACTAACAACAGACTAACAACAGACTAACAACAGACTAACAACAGTCTAACAACAGACTAACAGTCTAACAACAGACTAACAACAGACAAACAACAGACTAACAGACTAACAACAGACTAACAACAGACTAACAGTCTAACAACAGACTAACAACAGTCTAACAACAGACTAACAACAGACTAACAACAGACTAACAGTCAAACAACAGACTAACAACAGACTAACAACAGACTAACAGTCTAACAACAGACTAACAACAGTCTAACAACAGACTAACAACAGTCTAACAACAGACTAACAGTCTAACAACAGACTAACAACAGACTAACAACAGTCTAACAACAGACTAACAACAGTCTAACAACAGACTAACAGTCTAACAACAGACTAACAACAGACTAACAACAGACTAACAACAGACTAACAACAGACAAACAGACTAACAACAGACTAACAACAGACTAACAGACTAACAACAGACTAACAACAGACTAACAGACTAACAACAGACTAACAACAGACTAACAGACTAACAACAGACTAACAACAGACTAACAACAGACTAACAACAGACTAACAGACTAACAACAGACTAACAACAGACTAACAACAGTCTAACAGACTAACAGTCTAACAACAGACTAACAACAGACTAACAACAGACTAACAACAGACTAACAACAGACTAACAACAGTCTAACAGACTAACAGTCTAACAACAGACTAACAACAGACTAACAACAGACTAACAACAGTCTAACAACAGACTAACAACAGACTAACAGACTAACAACAGTCTAACAGACTAACAACAGTCTAACAACAGACTAACAACAGTCTAACAACAGACTAACAGTCTAACAACAGACTAACAACAGACTAACAACAGACTAACAGACTAACAACAGACTAACAAAAGACCAACAACAGACTAACAGTCTAACAACAGACTAACAACAGTCTAACAACAGACTAACAACAGTCTAACAACAGACTAACAACAGACTAACAACAGTCTAACAACAGACTAACAACAGACTAACAGACTAACAACAGACTAACAGACTAACAACAGACTAACAACAGACTAACAACAGACTAACAACAGTCTAACAACAGACTGACAACAGACTAAAAAAAGACTAACAGTCAAACAACAGACTAACAACAGACTAACAACAGACTAACAGTCTAACAACAGACTAACAACAGTCTAACAACAGACTAACAACAGTCTAACAACAGACTAACAGTCTAACAACAGACTAACAACAGACTAACAACAGACTAACAGTCTAACAACAGAGTAACAACAGTCTAACAACAGACTAACAACAGTCTAACAACAGACTAACAGTCTAACAACAGACTAACAACAGACTAACAACAGACTAACAGACTAACAACAGACTAACAACAGACCAACAACAGACTAACAGTCTAACAACAGACTAACAACAGACTAACAGACTAACAACAGTCTAACAACAGACTAACAGTCTAACAACAGACTAACAACAGACTAACAACAGACTAACAGTCTAACAACAGACTAACAACAGACTAACAACAGACTAACAGACTAACAACAGACTAACAACAGACTAACAGACTAACAACAGTCTAACAGACTAACAACAGACTAACAACAGTCTAACAACAGACTAACAACAGACTAACAGACTAACAACAGACTAACAACAGACTAACAACAGACTTACAACAGACTAACAACAGACTAACAGACTAACAGACTAACAACAGACTAACAGACTAACAACAGTCTAACAACAGACTAACAACAGTCTAACAACAGACTAACAGACTAACAGACTAAAAACAGTCTAACAGACTAACAACAGACTAACAACAGACTAACAACAGACTAACAGACTAACAACAGACAAACAACAGACTAACAGACTAACAACAGACTAACAGACTAACAACAGACTAACAACAGACTAACAACAGACTTACAACAGACTAACAACAGACTAACAACAGTCTAACAACAGACTAACAACAGAGTAACAGACTAACAACAGACTAACAACAGACTAACAACAGACTTACAACAGACTAACAACAGACTAACAACAGACTAACAGACTAACAACAGACTAACAACAGACTAACAACAGACTAACAACAGACTTACAACAGACTAACAGACTAACAACAGTCTAACAACAGACTAACAACAGACTAAAAGACTAACAACAGACTAACAGACTAACAACAGACTAACAACAGACTAACAACAGTCTAACAACAGACTAACAACAGTCTAACAACAGTCTAACAACAGACTAACAACAGACTAACAACAGTCTAACAACAGACTAACAACAGACTAACAGACTAACAACAGACGGACAGACTAACAACAGACTAACAACAGTCTAACAGACTAACAGTCTAACAACAGACTAACAACAGACTAACAACAGACTAACAACAGACTAACAACAGTCTAACAACAGACTAACAACAGACTAACAGACTAACAACAGTCTAACAGACTAACAACAGACTAACAACAGTCTAACAACAGACTAACAACAGTCTAACAACAGACTAACAACAGTCTAACAACAGACTAACAACAGTCTAACAACAGTCTAACAACAGACTAACAACAGACTAACAACAGTCTAACAACAGACTAACAACAGACTAACAGACTAACAACAGACTAACAACAGACTCACAACAGACTAACAACAGACTAACAACAGTCTAACAGACTAACAACAGTCTAACAGACTAACAACAGACTAACAACAGTCTAACAACAGACTAACAACAGACTAACAACAGACTAACAACAGACTAACAGACTAACAACAGACTAACAACAGACTAACAACAGACTAACAGACTAACAACAGACTAACAACAGACTAACAGTCTAACAACAGACTAACAACAGTCTAACAACAGACTAACAGTCTAACAACAGACTAACAACAGACTAACAGACTAACAACAGACTAACAACAGACTAACAGTCTAACAACAGACTAACAACAGACTAACAACAGACTAACAGACTAACAACAGACTAACAACAGTCTAACAACAGACTAACAGTCTAACAACAGACTAACAACAGACTAACAGACTAACAACAGACTAACAACAGACTAACAACAGACTAACAACAGACTAACAGTCTAACAACAGACTAACAACAGACTAACAATCTAACAACAGACTAACAACAGACTAACAGTCTAACAACAGACTAACAACAGTCTAACAACAGACTAACAGTCTAACAACAGACTAACAACAGACTAACAGACTAACAACAGACTAACAACAGACTAACAGTCTAACAACAGACTAACAACAGACTAACAACAGACTAACAGACTAACAACAGACTAACAACAGACTAACAGTCTAACAACAGACTAACAACAGACTAACAGTCTAACAACAGACTAACAACAGTCTAACAACAGACTAACAGTCTAACAACAGACTAACAACAGACTAACAGACTAACAACAGACTAACAACAGACTAACAACAGACTAACAACAGTCTAACAACAGACTAACAGTCTAACAACAGACTAACAACAGACAAACAACAGACTAACAGACTAACAACAGACTAACAGTCTAACAACAGACTAACAACAGTCTAACAACAGACTAACAACAGACTAACAACAGACTAACAGTCAAACAACAGACTAACAACAGACTAACAACAGACTAACAGTCTAACAACAGACTAACAACAGTCTAACAACAGACTAACAACAGTCTAACAACAGACTAACAGTCTAACAACAGACTAAAAACAGACTAACAACAGACTAACAACAGACTAACAACAGACAAACAGACTAACAACAGACTAACAGACTAACAGACTAACAACAGACTAACAACAGACTAACAGACTAACAACAGACTAACAACAGACTAACAGACTAACAACAGACTAACAACAGACTAACAACAGACTAACAGACTAACAACAGACTAACAACAGACTAACAACAGTCTAACAGACTAACAGTCTAACAACAGACTAACAACAGACTAACAACAGATTAACAACAGACTAACAACAGTCTAACAGACTAACAGTCTAACAACAGACTAACAACAGACTAACAACAGACTAACAACAGTCTAACAACAGACTAACAACAGACTAACAACAGACTAACAGACTAACAACAGTCTAACAGACTAACAGTCTAACAACAGACTAACAACAGACTAACAACAGACTAACAACAGACTAACAGACTAACAACAGTCTAACAGACTAACAGTCTAACAACAGACTAACAACAGACTAACAACAGACTAACAACAGTCTAACAACAGACTAACAACAGACTAACAGACTAACAACAGTCTAACAGACTAACAACAGTCTAACAACAGACTAACAACAGTCTAACAACAGACTAACAGTCTAACAACAGACTAACAACAGACTAACAACAGACTAACAGACTAACAACAGACTAACAACAGACCAACAACAGACTAACAGTCTAACAACAGACTAACAACAGTCTAACAACAGACTAACAACAGTCTAACAGACAAACAACAGACTAACAGACTAACAACAGTCTAACAGTCTAACAACAGACTAACAACAGTCTAACAGACTAACAACAGACTAACAACAGACTAACAACAGACTAACAACAGATTAACAACAGACTAACAACAGTCTAACAGACTAACAGTCTAACAACAGACTAACAACAGACTAACAACAGACTAACAACAGTCTAACAACAGACTAACAACAGACTAACAACAGACTAACAGACTAACAACAGTCTAACAGACTAACAGTCTAACAACAGACTAACAACAGACTAACAACAGACTAACAACAGACTAACAGACTAACAACAGTCTAACAGACTAACAGTCTAACAACAGACTAACAACAGACTAACAACAGTCTAACAACAGACTAACAACAGACTAACAGACTAACAACAGTCTAACAGACTAACAACAGTCTAACAACAGACTAACAACAGTCTAACAACAGACTAACAGTCTAACAACAGACTAACAACAGACTAACAACAGACTAACAGACTAACAACAGACTAACAACAGACCAACAACAGACTAACAGTCTAACAACAGACTAACAACAGTCTAACAACAGACTAACAACAATCTAACAACAGACTAACAACAGACTAACAACAGTCTAACAACAGACTAACAACAGACTAACAGACTAACAACAGACTAACAGACTAACAACAGACTAACAACAGACTAACAACAGACTAACAACAGTCTAACAACAGACTGACAACAGACTAAAAAAAGACTAACAGTCAAACAACAGACTAACAACAGACTAACAACAGACTAACAGTCTAACAACAGACTAACAACAGTCTAACAACAGACTAACAACAGTCTAACAACAGACTAACAGTCTAACAACAGACTAACAACAGACTAACAACAGACTAACAGTCTAACAACAGACTAACAACAGTCTAACAACAGACTAACAACAGTCTAACAACAGACTAACAGTCTAACAACAGACTAACAACAGACTAACAACAGACTAACAGACTAACAACAGACTAACAACAGACCAACAACAGACTAACAGACTAACAACAGACTAACAACAGACTAACAACAGACTAACAGACTAACAACAGACTAACAACAGACTAACAACAGATTAACAGACTAACAACAGACTAACAACAGACTAACAGACTAACAACAGACTAACATACTAACAACAGACTAACAACAGACTAACAGACTAACAACAGACTAACAGACTAACAACAGACTAACAACAGACTAACAACAGTCTAACAACAGACTAACAACAGACTAACAACAGACTAACAGACTAACAACAGACTAACAACAGACTAACAGACTAACAACAGTCTAACAGACTAACAACAGACTAACAACAGTCTAACAACAGACTAACAACAGACTAACAGACTAACAACAGACTAACAACAGACTAACAACTACACAACAGTCTAACACACAGACTAACAACAGAACTACCACAGTCTAACAACAGACTAACAACAGACTAACAGACTAACAACAGACTAACAACAGACTAACAACAGACTTACAACAGACTAACAACAGACTAACAGACTAACAGACTAACAACAGACTAACAGACTAACAACAGTCTAACAACAGACTAACAGACTAACAGACTAACAACAGACTAACAGACTAACAACAGTCTAACAACAGACTAACAGACTAACAGACTAAAAACAGTCTAACAGACTAACAACAGACTAACAACAGACTAACAGACTAACAACAGACTAACAACAGACTAACAGACTAACAACAGACTAACAGACTAACAACAGACTAACAACAGACTAACAACAGACTTACAACAGACTAACAACAGACTAACAACAGTCTAACAACAGACTAACAACAGAGTAACAGACTAACAACAGACTAACAACAGACTAACAACAGACTTACAACAGACTAACAACAGACTAACAACAGACTAACAGACTAACAACAGACTAACAACAGACTAACAACAGACTAACAACAGACTTACAACAGACTAACAGACTAACAACAGTCTAACAACAGACTAACAACAGACTAAAAGACTAACAACAGACTAACAGACTAACAACAGACTAACAACGTCTAACAACAGACTAACAACAGTCTAACAACAGTCTAACAACAGACTAACAACAGACTAACAACAGTCTAACAACAGACTAACAACAGACTAACAGACTAACAACAGACGGACAGACTAACAACAGACTAACAACAGTCTAACAGACTAACAGTCTAACAACAGACTAACAACAGACTAACAACAGACTAACAACAGACTAACAACAGTCTAACAACAGACTAACAACAGACTAACAGACTAACAACAGTCTAACAGACTAACAACAGACTAACAACAGTCTAACAACAGACTAACAACAGTCTAACAACAGACTAACAACAGTCTAACAACAGACTAACAACAGTCTAACAACAGTCTAACAACAGACTAACAACAGACTAACAACAGTCTAACAACAGACTAACAACAGACTAACAGACTAACAACAGACTAACAACAGACTCACAACAGACTAACAACAGACTAACAACAGTCTAACAGACTAACAACAGTCTAACAGACTAACAACAGACTAACAACAGTCTAACAACAGACTAACAACAGACTAACAACAGACTAACAACAGACTAACAACAGTCTAACAACAGACTAACAACAGACTAACAACAGACTAACAGACTAACAACAGACTAACAACAGACTAACAACAGACTTACAACAGACTAACAACAGACTAACAGACTAACAGACTAACAACAGACTAACAGACTAACAACAGTCTAACAACAGACTAACAGACTAACAGACTAACAACAGACTAACAGACTAACAACAGTCTAACAACAGACTAACAGACTAACAGACTAACAACAGTCTAACAGACTAACAACAGACTAACAACAGACTAACAACAGACTAACAGACTAACAACAGACTAACAACAGACTAACAGACTAACAACAGACTAACAGACTAACAACAGACTAACAACAGACTAACAACAGACTTACAACAGACTAACAACAGACTAACAACAGACTAACAGACTAACAACAGACTAACAACAGACTAACAACAGACTAACAACAGACTAACAACAGACTTACAACAGACTAACAGACTAACAACAGTCTAACAACAGACTAACAACAGACTAAAAGACTAACAACAGACTAACAGACTAACAACAGACTAACAACAGACTAACAACAGACTAACAACAGTCTAACAACAGACTGACAACAGACTAACAACAGACTAACAGTCAAACAACAGACTAACAACAGACTAACAACAGACTAACAGTCTAACAACAGACTAACAACAGTCTAACAACAGACTAACAACAGTCTAACAGACAAACAACAGACTAAAAGACTAACAACAGACTAACAGACTAACAACAGTCAAACAACAGACTAACAACAGACTAAAAACAGTCTAACAGACTAACAACAGACTAACAACAGACTAACAGACTAACAACAGTCTAACAGACTAACAACAGACTAACAGACTAACAACAGACTAACAGACTAACAACAGACTAACAACAGACTAACAACAGACTTACAACAGACTAACAACAGACTAACAACAGTCTAACAACAGACTAACAACAGAGTAACAGACTAACAACAGACTAACAACAGACTAACAACAGACTTACAACAGACTAACAACAGACTAACAACAGACTAACAGACTAACAACAGACTAACAACAGACTAACAACAGACTAACAACAGACTAACAACAGACTTACAACAGACTAACAGACTAACAACAGTCTAACAACAGACTAACAACAGACTAAAAGACTAACAACAGACTAACAGACTAACAACAGACTAACAACAGACTAACAACAGACTAACAACAGTCTAACAACAGACTGACAACAGACTAACAACAGACTAACAGTCAAACAACAGACTAACAACAGACTAACAACAGACTAACAGTCTAACAACAGACTAACAACAGTCTAACAACAGACTAACAACAGTCTAACAGACAAACAACAGACTAACAGACTAACAACAGTCTAACAGTCTAACAACAGACTAACAACAGTCTAACAGACTAACAACAGACTAACAGACTAACAACAGTCTAACAGACTAACAACAGACTAACAGACTAACAACAGTCTAACAGACTAACAACAGACTAACAACAGACTAACAGACTAACAACAGTCTAACAGTCTAACAACAGACTAACAACAGACTAACAACAGTCTAACAACAGACTAACAGACTAACAACAGTCTAACAGACTAACAACAGACTAACAACAGACTAACAGACTAACAACAGTCTAACAGACTAACAACAGACTAACAACAGACTAACAGACTAACAACAGTCTAACAGACTAACAACAGACTAACAGACTAACAACAGTCTAACAGACTAACAACAGATTAACAACAGACTAATAGACTAACAACAGACTAACAGACTAACAACAGACTAACAACAGACTAACAACAGACTAACAACAGACTAACAGACTAACAACAGTCTAACAGACTAACAACAGACTAACAGACTAACAACAGTCTAACAGACTAACAACAGATTAACAACAGACTAATAGACTAACAACAGACTAACAGACTAACAACAGACTAACAACAGACTAACAACAGACTAACAACAGACTAACAGACTAACAACAGTCTAACAGACTAACAACAGATTAACAGACTAACAACAGACTAACAACAGACTAACAACAGACTAACAGACTAACAACAGACTAACAACAGACTAACAGACTAACAACAGTCTAACAGACTAACAACAGATTAACAGACTAACAACAGACTAACAACAGACTAACAACAGACTAACAGACTAACAACAGACTAACAACAG
Organism: Centroberyx affinis; assembly: GCF_046629955.1. Classification (NCBI taxonomy): domain Eukaryota; kingdom Metazoa; phylum Chordata; class Actinopteri; order Beryciformes; family Berycidae; genus Centroberyx; species Centroberyx affinis. Next base: position 599 of record NW_027278755.1, on the reverse strand, counting down.
ACTAACAGACTAACAACAGTCTAACAGACTAACAACAGACTAACAACAGTCTAACAACAGACTAACAACAGAGTAACAGACTAACAACAGACTAACAACAGACTAACAACAGACTTACAACAGACTAACAACAGACTAACAACAGACTAACAGACTAACAACAGACTAACAACAGACTAACAACAGACTAACAACAGACTAACAACAGACTTACAACAGACTAACAGACTAACAACAGTCTAACAACAGACTAACAACAGACTAAAAGACTAACAACAGACTAACAGACTAACAACAGACTAACAACAGACTAACAACAGACTAACAACAGTCTAACAACAGACTGACAACAGACTAACAACAGACTAACAGTCAAACAACAGACTAACAACAGACTAACAACAGACTAACAGTCTAACAACAGACTAACAACAGTCTAACAACAGACTAACAACAGTCTAACAGACAAACAACAGACTAACAGACTAACAACAGTCTAACAGTCTAACAACAGACTAACAACAGTCTAACAGACTAACAACAGACTAACAGACTAACAACAGTCTAACAGACTAACAACAGACTAACAGACTAACAAC
>NW_027278754.1:0-34821 GCF_046629955.1 Centroberyx affinis | reverse complement strand
CTTACACATGTTGCGTATGTGCAAGAGATTAAGAAAGAGTGTGTGTGTGGGTGTGTGTATGTGTGTGTAGTTGCACTGTATGTGTGTTTGTGTGTGTGCATGTTGGAGTGTGTGTTTGCATGTGTGTGTGTGTGTGTATGTGTGTGTATGTGTACTACAGAGAGAGAGAGAGAGAGAGTAGATGGAGATGAAGTCAGGCTCACATTACAATGAGGCCTGGTACAATAGGAGGAGGAGGAGGAGGGGGGTGAGGTGGGGGGGGGCATGGAGAGGAGGCCAAGGTGGGGAGGTGTGTGTGTGGTGGGGGGGGTGTGGTGGGGGGGGTGGGGGGGTGGGGTGGAAGATTAATGTAGGAGAGGAGCGAGCAACAACACACTCTGGGACCGCTGCCAAAACTAAGAGGAGGAGGACAGGAAGAAGAAGAAGAGGAGGAGGAGGAGGTGGACAAAGTGTAGAAGAAGAGAGAGGGAGAGGAGGTGGAAGAAGAGGAGGAGGAGGAAGTGAAGAACAGCAGGGGGAAGAAGAGGAGGAAGGCAGAAGGAGAAGACAAGGAGGGGAGGACGAAGATGAGGAGGAGAGGAGGAGGAGGAAGTGTAGAAGAGGAAAAAGGAAGAGGAGGTGGAGAGGAGGAAGACAGGGAGGAAGAAGGAAGAAGAGAAGGATGAAAATGAGGATGAGGAGGAGATGAAGAGGAAGAGGGGGGGAAGAGGAAGAGAAAGGAGGCAAGGAGGCGCAGAAAGAGGAGGATTTGGAAGTAGAGGAGAAGAAAAAGAAGAGGAGGAGGAGAAAGGAAGACGATGAAGGTATAAGCGTTGCTGGTGAAAGAAGAGGAGAAGAGGGAGGAGGAGAGGAGGTGATGGACGAGCATGTCTCTCTCTCTCTCTCTCTCTCTCTCTCTCTCTCTCTCCCTCTGTGTTAAGCTCTCTCGCCCGCTGGAAGCCGGGTCGGTGTCAGAGGTGACGGCTCAGACGAGCAGCGTGCTGGATTTACTGTGAACCACTTTCTCTTTCTACTCTTTTTTTTTGTTTTGTTTTGTTACCCCCCGCCCACACACACACACACACACACACACACACACACACACACACACACACACACACACACACACACACACACACACACACACACACACACAGACCTCGCGTGACAAAGCAAGGTCATCACCAGGATTATTCCTCTTGAACGTCGCTGTTATTGGTCGCTTTGTGGCAGAAGAAGAATCCCACATGCTGTTAAAGAGTCCAAGCTCTACAAGGATGGAGCGTGTGTGTGTGTGTGTGTGTGTGTGTGTGTGTGTGTGTGTGTGTGTGTGAGAGAGAGAGAGAGAGAGAGAGGAAGAAAGAAAGAGAGAAAGAGAAATACTTCAATTTTGATAAGAAACATTTAACGTCCTCAATCAGGCAATTTGTTGTGCAGCCAACACACACAATTGCAGTCCAGATACCCTGTGTGTGTGTGTGTGTGTGTGTGTGTGTGTGTGTGTGTGAGAGAGAGAAAGAAAGAGAGACAGAGAGAAAGAGAAATACTTCAATTTTGATAAGAAACATTTAGCGTCCTCAATCAGGCAATTTGTTGTGCAGCCAACACACACAATTGCAGTCCAGATACCCTGTGTGTGTGTGTGTGTGTGTGTGTATGTGTGTGTGTGTGTGTGTGTGTGTGTGTGTGTGTGTGTGATAGATTATGATGACACAATTTGAATGTCCTTAATCAGGCAATTTGTTGTGCAGCAAACACACACAATTGCAGTCCAGATACTCAGTATTTGTGTGTGTGTGTGTGTGTGTGTCTGCTTGTATATATGTGAGTGCATGCATATGGGTTTGTGTGTGTATGTCTATGTGAGTGCGTGTATTGTGTATGGGTATGTGTGTATGCATGAATGTGTGTGTGTGTGTGTGTGTAGCTCAGTCTAATCAGAACAGTGTTGGGTTGTTTTTAATTATTGGGGCCAAATAACTGCAGGCTTTGTGTTGTTAAGTGGGTTTCCAAGCTAATAGCCTTAACACACTGCAGACTCATTAATCTGCCATTGTCTCTGATGTGAATGTGAATTAACAAAAGAGTGAATGGGAGTCTAGGAGCTTTTTAAAGAGGTAATCCCCAAGATCCTAGTTTTTTTTTTTTTGTATTATTTTGGGGGGATATCTTTTGTGCTAAGCGGTCAGATTGTAGTTTTAGATCTACAAACATTTCTCAGAGGCAGAAATAATCTCATTGGAACAAGTCCTCCAACCCATACGACCACATGGGTCGTTTGTTCCTCTGATACGACCCACAGGAGCGTTTCCAACGTGATCTCACAGAAATAAAATGAACACGACCTCGACGGATTTGAAAACGTTCCTCCGCCACAAATTGAATTACGTCCCAAATTTTGGTTAATGGTTAAATTTAGGCAATTAAAACAAGTTTGGTTACGGTTAGGGTTAAGGTTATGGTAAAGTTTAGGCAAATAAAACAACTTGGGTTATGGTTATGGTTAGGCAACTAAAACAACTTGGTTAAGGTTAGGAAAATGGTTTGGTCATGGTTAAATTAAAAAAAATTAAAATGTGACTCACGGTTGTTTGTCCTTTGGAAACACTGGGAATCAAACCCTGGTTACCGACATCGAAGGCAAACGTATTCGCCCATCCACCATCCAGACCACAACACCCTGACTTTCCACCGTGATAGTTCAATGTTGAGAGAGAAACTTGACGTGACGTCACGTGGACGCAGACCAACGCAGCACATTGTTGTTATTTACACGACCGCTAGAGGTCATTTCACTTTTAAACATAGCTATAGGTCGTAATAAGCTGCTTCTGCAAACGACCTATGGGCTTGTTTTTTGGGGGAGGACAGGTTCTCTCATTGGCTGAGTTAAACCTCAGTGGGCGAAGCCAAAAATATGTTTTGAACTCTGGAAAAATATATAAATAAAACTAAAATAAATAAAACATAAATGGCAATAACTTATTTTTTCATTCATTCTTGTCAATGGTTTTTATGATGTTGGAAGGTCAGCAGCTAGCTTACCTAGCTAGCCACAGGCTATCCTTACAAAAAAGAAGTTTGTTTTAGTACACTGTTAGTATACTTCTTTAAAACTAAAAAATAAGAGAGTATACTTTTGTTTTAACTTTGTTGTACATTTGAGAATAGTATACTTAGGCTTGTACTTGTAATGCTACTTAGACTTGAATACTTTTTTACACTTTTGCAAAAGGCACTGAGAATAGTAGACTTAGGCTCACTTATAATTTTAATGATACTAGATACTTCAATAAACTTTAATAAACTGTGTAAAAAGTGTAAAGTCACCAGAAGTTCAAATATACCTTAGTACACTTTTAGTATTTGTGAATTAACCTAAAGTATACTTAAAGTATACAGATATAACTAGTTAACCCTATATCCTGCAAGTACACTTTTATAAACTAAAAAGTGGGCTAATTCAGTCCCAACAAGTAACAAAATAGTACACTTATAAGTAAACTAATTGTTTACCAAAGTCAGTACATTTATTATACTGAAGTATATTTATACTAAATACACTACAAGTTTACTGTTTTTTTGTGAGGATAGTTTGAACTTGGAAGGTCAGCTAGGCTAACTTAGGCCACAGCCACACTAATACCTTTTCGTTTTAAAACACATAACTTTTGCTACGTTTCCTCCTAGTGTCCGCACTACTCTTTTCGGACCCCAAAAACGGAGACTTTTAAAAAAGCTTCTGATCCCGTTTTAGTTGGAAAACTCCAGGATTGCGTTTTAGTCTGGACGGGCGGAAACAGAGACTTTTGAAAACGATGACGCAGACGCCCACGTTCACTTCCTGATCGGGTCTTATCAGTCACGACGTGTCCTTCCCTGATTCGTCACGGCCCTATCACGTGACTCTTTTCCGGAAGAAAACAAACGACATCAGCCTTGACTACCAGTGGTTAATTCAACATGGAGAACGAACTACAGGCGTTGCTGACCTTGTTGTCTATGCTAGCAGCTGTTGTGCAGTTACATCCAAGCAAAGAAATCTCTGGTCGTACTTTTTTCCATTGCTGTTCTTCCTCTGTAGTATTTTCAGCAACTAAGCAACCAACCGCAGAGTAGACGATCTGCTTCCTGTTTACACCGGCACGCACATGCCCAGTGTCCGTGAATGGTCATGTGATATGCATTTTCAGGCGTGTTAGTATGGACGGAAATTATTTCTGAAACAAAAACGTATTAGTGTGGATGTGGCCTTAGTCTGGCCTGTATTTTTTCAGTCAGCAGCAGAGCGCTAGGCTTCATAATATTAGCTTCCTCCTCTCTTACCTCTTGTCTTTTTCACTGAGCTTCAGTCTAATGTTACTGAGACAGAAAAACTGTGATTGCACGAATAAAACTACAACCTGCTTGCTGCAGTGTTTTTTTATTCAGTCTCCATCTTTGTCCCTCACTTTGGCCTCACTGTGGTGTTTCTGCACTGCGCCTCCCACAGATCACCTGTCAATCAAACAGTGATTTCGGTTGCTGCAGTTTGAGTTTCTGTAGGTGGCGCTCTGCTCTTTGTCCTCTCAGCCTTGGTGGCTATCCCTGCTCATGCTAACCACCCACTTCTTCTTCTTCTGTTGATTCCAAACAAAAGTCAGACTCTGAGTTTCTGTGCAGATCAGCAGCTTATTCCCTCCAGACAACAGACTGTACTCCTCACTCCTCTAATCCTGTGGTTTCATCACCTTGTCCAACACAACTTTTCCCACTGGGTCAGCCACCTCTGAGTGTGAGACGCCAAGCCACAAAACCCTGCAGTCAAAAGGGTGTCGAGAGAGAAAGAGAAAGAGAGAGAGAGAGAGAATCCCCTCTCCAATTCAGAGATAAGAGGTCTTTGTTGCTTCTCAATAGCGGCTCAGAAGATCCTTTTGTCTAGAGAGACTCGGCGGTGATATTAACCCGCCGTGCTTCAGTCTGTACGAGCTGCACTCACTTTTAACCCCCAGACTCTGCTTCATGTTCCCATGTTCACATCAGACACAGATAATGGAGCAAAACTGACTAGAAACAAGTGAGGAGTTAAAGGTAACGTAACACAAATCCAGACACTCACTCTTTAGGACTAGTGTTATGATGGGACGTCATGTAATTAATGAATTTCCCCCCAATCTGTGTGTTTTGTTAAAGAAAAATAAAGAAACTTGCTGAAGTATAAGAGAAATTTATTATATCAGGATAAACTCCTTGAGATGTATCATCTCGTTTTCAAGGGGGTCCCAAACAAATACTCACAAAACAAATGGAAAACAGAACAGTACATGACACAATAATATATAACACAACAATGACAAAACAAACAACAAACAATCAAACAAACGACAAACTAAATAACAAAAGAAAGAAAAAAAGAAGTTACAACCTTAGACTAGACACAATCAGTAAAAAAGAAAATGATCAATCTATAAATAAAGGAAATAAAGGAACAGTGATGGCATTACTGAAAACATAGGCAATCTGTTTTAAGATGAGAAAACAAAACATTTTTAAATAAGCAAAATGATGACAGAGAACAGATATTTACAGGTACACAGCTGTGTGAGGTCAAGAGTTTACACTTCATCATTTCCAAAGCAAAACTTGGAAGTTTGTGCTGAAACTGAGTCCAAACCTTCCTCCAGATTCCACTACTTCTTCCATTTTTCATGACAGGAGGAAGATAGAAATCACAGAACTACAAGAAGAAGAAAAATAAATTACAAAAAAAAGCTGCAACTGAAATGCAGCAACTGAAAACAGTTTGATTTGCAGGGGATTCGTTTTATCAGTGAACTCTGTCATCACCAAAATACGGGAGATGATTTGCACTGGAATTTTTACTTTTTACAAATTACAGAAACGGCAGATTCACACGTGACTAAAATCACTGACGATATCCACAATTATTAGAAATCACTGGTCGTCTCCTGGTCATATTAGTCCCATACAAATAGGGCTTTTTAAAAATGAAATTCTATCAAATTTGTGTGAATGAACCCTAATCAAAATAAAGGGATTGGAAGCACTTTACTTGTGCAACGTCAAAAGCTTTGGAAGCACTTTTCTCCCCACTGTTTTTTGATGTGAATGAACCCTAAAATTTAAATAAATTCTGGATTGGGGCTTTGGTGACACTAGAAAGGCCAGTGGATTTTAACTCTAACCCTAAGAGAAATCCAATAAACTGTCAACTGAAGTAAATTAGGATTATAAGAACTATTTGCTTGCATGATTTTGAAACTGTCACAACACTAGCTTGTACAAAAAGTGGGTCTTTGAAAGTCATGGAGGGGCATTTTGAAAGCAGAGATCTTTCACTTCTAAAATTCAAATCAGAGATCAATTGGCCACAGCTTGGTGTTTCCACACTGCAAAAAATGTTAAGGGAGTTCAACTTAAAAACATAAGTTTCCTTGCTGCCTTAAAATTGTGAGCTGACTGAAGTAGTGCTGAATAGTTCGGTCAAAGATCATTAGTTAGTTCTAATGTAGAAAAGCTAACTGAGTGAACTTAAGACAATAAGTTCAATCAACAAATGTCTAGTCATGCTGATTCCTGTTTCCAAGTTGAATGCATTAATTGATGAACTGAAATCCAGTGTTATTTATTTTTTCACAAGGTTTGCTAGGTTTAAGTTTGAGTTCCTCTTGTATCACATGATTAATGCACAGTCCAGCAGATAGTATATACAGTATATATAGCTGCAATACACTTACTTGTAGTGGATTGTACTAGGGCTGCAACTAACAATTATTTTCATTGTCGATTAATCTGTTGATTATTTTCCTCAGTTAATCGATTAGTTGTTTGGTCTATAAAATGTCAGAAAATGGTGGAAAATGTGGATCAGTGTTTCCCAAAGCCCAAGATGACGTCCTCAAATGTCTTGTTTTGTCCACAACCCAAAGATATTCAGTTTACTGTCATAGAGGAGGAAAGAAACCAGAAAATATTCACATTTAAGAAGCTGGAATCAGAGAATTTTGACTTACTCAAACCGATTAATCGATTATCACAATAGTTGGCGATTAATTTAATAGTTGACAACTAATTGATTAATCGATTAATCGTTGCAGCTCTAGATTGTACTTGCCATGTTCATCAGAGAGAAACTTACTTGAATGTGAATTCCCAGATACATAGATATGATAGATAGTAGATTCTATCATGTTTTTTTATTTATTTTTTTTAATCAGAAATTGACCTATGATTCACCAAACATACATAACAAGTCTCTATCCTGCAACTTCATTCAAACCAGAAGAAGGAAGAGTTTCTGGAGAGTTAAACCGAATGCAATGCATGCTGGGAAGTCTGCTAATAAACTAACAGTGTTGAGTTTAGTGAATGCTTTATAAGGTTTTCTTTCAACTCGTGATTTTAAGTCATGAAGCTCATAACTAGCACTTTTAAGTTGAAATTGACAAACACATCTATATACATTGTGTTAATGGATAAATATGAGTTGATTTCACTAAATTGCACTGTGAGTTTTTACAGTGCTGCAGTGTTAAAGACCCCAGGTTCAGACTCTCTGCCTTTCTCTCTTCATCAGCAGCTTTAATGAATCCTTGTGGGATCTTTTCACACTTGTAAAGAGGAGCCGGTGGGACCCAGGCCGCTTTAACAAGCTGTTTGTTGGTGGAGGGTCGGTCCGCCGAGGTTCACAGGCTCCGGGCTTTGTGCGGCGTCATGATCGCCTCGCTCTCAGCCGCGGGAGATAATGCCGAGGGCAAACGCGACGGAGAAAAGAGAGGGTTGATTAGGGATGAAAAAAAGCCCCTAATGAGATAGAAGGTGGCTGTGTGTTATCCCGCGGCGGTGTGAAGGGAGAGAGAGGAGGTTAAGGACCGCTGAGTGCCGAGTCAGCAACCTGTTCCCAGTCTAAAAGAAGGTGGGGAGAGTTTGGGGTCCATGATGAAAATTAGGGAGGAGAGATTAGTCACATTATCCTACAAAAGACTTTCTGAAAAGTCTGGAATCAAACAAGTATCAAAACTTGAGTTTTCCAAGGCTGATATCAATATTTTTTAGATTAGATTTTTTAGATTTTATGGCAACATTCAATATCTTTGAATCAGATCATTTTAATTATTCCCCCCTCAAATTCCAAGTATTCAGTGTTTCCCCCCAGAATTTCAGGGTGGAAAAGCCTCTGAAACATTCAGACCTTCATGGGAGACTAAAACTCTCCACTGAAACCAGACTGATTCATTTATTTTAGGGTTAGCAACTCCCTCCATTTAATGGTAAGTAAACTCTGGGATATATTATTAAAACTAGAATTTATAACCTCCTTGTCTCCTCTCCTCCTCTCCTCTCCTCTCCTTGTCTCCTCTCCTCTCTCCTCTCCTTGTCTCCTCTCCTCGTCTCCTCGTCTCCTCTCCTCTCTCCTCTCCATGTCTCCTCTCCTCCTCTCCTTGTCTCCTCTCCTCTCTCCTCTCCTTGTCTTCTCTCCTCCTCTCCTTGTCTCCTCTCCTCTCTCCTCTCCTTGTCTCCTCCTCTCCTCTCCTCTCCTTGTCTCCTCTCCTCTCCTCTCCTCCTCTCCTCTCCTCTCCTTCTCTCCTCCTCTCCTCTCCTCTCCTTGTCTCCTCTCCTCCTCTCCTTGTCTCCTCTCCTCTCTCCTCTCCTTGTCTCCTCTCCTCCTCTCCTCTCTCCTCTCCTCCTCCCCTCCCCTCTCCTCTCCTCTCCTTGTCTCCTCTCCTCCCCTCTCCTCTCCTCTCTCCTCCTCCCTCCCCTCCTCCTCTCCTCTCCTTGTCTCCTATCCTCTCTCCTCTCTTCTCCTTGTCTCCTCTCCTCCTCTCCTCTCCTCTCCTTGTCTCCTCTCCTCCTCTCCTTGTCTCCTCTCCTCTCTCCTCTCCTCTCCTTGTCTCCTCTCCTCCTCTCCTCTCTCCTCTCCTCCCTCCCTCTCCTCTCCTCTCCTTGTCTCCTCTCCTCCCCTCTCCTCTCCTCTCTCCTCCTCCCTCCCCTCCTCCTCTCCTCTCCTTGTCTCCTATCCTCTCTCCTCTCTTCTCCTTGTCTCCTATCCTCTCTCCTCTCTTCTCCTTGTCTCCTCTCCTCTCTCCTCTCCTCTCCTTGTCTCCTCTCCTCTCCTCTCCTCTCCTCCATGGTGGGACACACAAACACACAAAGCGCTCTCCAATTATAGTAGTGGGATTAAAAAATAAAACATACAAAGAAAATGCCTACAAAACTTCCGCCTCCTGTAAAGGTCAGAATGCCATTGGACGTCTCATAGAGCTCAGCGTGTTTGAGGGTTAAAGTTCAATATAGTTGAACTTTGGGCGCAAAACCTGGCGAAAAATCAAGGTGGTGCCGCTTTCGGCTGTAGAGCCCTGCATTCTGGGCTTCGGGCCGATTTTCACATCACTAACTCGGGCTCGGGTCGGGTCCGGGCCCGTTTCTTTTTTTTTTTTTGAGCTTGGGACTTGAAATCAATAGGCATACCAATCAAAGAAACGCACAGAAGACACAGTCTGCCTGGCCACACGCCCTCCTGTCGCTTCCAAGCAGCACCGGCCTCATGGACTAACGTTACTGTTCTGTTCTTGAGAAAATGGACTCTAGCCATGTTCTTTGGTGAAGCTTTTGATCGTACACAGCATGCGTTCTGTTTGCGTATCCTCTATTTTCCTAACTGACATGGTGATAAATAACTACAATAAGCAAACTATTATTTATATACATTAATATGGCTAAAATACGGATGAGACGGACGCGTAGTAGTCCGTCAAAAATAGAAGTCATGCGTATCTCCAGAGCTGCGGCTCCGATCCTGTTAAAAAGCTCAACCTTTTTCTGATAAACGTTTGAACTGACACATTTAATATTGGTAACGCTTTGGAAGTATTTTGTATGGTGTTGATTTAATAAGCTGTTCGAAACTGATCAAACACAGTAGGTTTTTATGTTAAAAAAAAATCAGGCTCGGGTCGGGCTCGGGCTGAGAATTCTCATAAGCCTTAGGGCCCGGGCCGGGCTCAGGCCTGAATGTCTAGGGCCCGGGCCGGGCTCAGGCCTGAATGTCTAGGGCCCGGGCCGGGCTAGGGCCTGAATTTGAGGCCCGTGCAGGGCTCTGTTCGGCTGCACAGATGTTTAGGAGAGCGCTGCTGCGTCCCTGATTGAAAACAACGGCCTCGCTCTGCTCATAGTGTTTGGTGTGAAAGCCCGGTCAGCAGACACTTCACACAACAAGAGGTTTGGACAAGTTTTACTGTTCTTTTGTGTCAAAGTAATGAGAACTAAGAGAAACAGAGGAAACTGTCACCACAGTTTATATAGAGTTGACTGACATGGTCGAGTCGATCTATAGGAACAGAAACAGAGAACAAGAGGTCTGGACAGAAAGAAAGAGAGGCACTTCTACAGAGTGGACTGGAACAGGCAGAAACACTTCAGACTACAAGAGGCTGGATTTTCCTCTGTGTGGCACTGAAGAAGAAAACAGAGAAGGAAAAAGCTGAAGAAGAAAAGATGAAAGAATAAGAAACCAAAGAAGAATAAGAAACCAAAGAAGAATAAGAAAAAATAAGAAACCAGAGAAAAAGAAGCCAAAGAAGGAATAGAAGAATCTAAAGAAGGAATCCCCAAAATCTAAGGAATAGCTGAAGAAGAAGAAAAGATGAAAGAATAAGAAACCAAAGAAGAAGAAGCCAAAGAAGGAACAGAAGAATCTAAAGAAGAAATCCCGAAAATCTAAAGAAGCTATGGAAGAAGGTAAAGAAGAAGAAAATAAAGAAGCTAAAGAAGAAACTAATTGAGAAGCTAAAAAAGAAGAAACTGTTGAAGAAACTAAAGAACAAGCTAAAGAAGAAACTAAAGAAACTAATGAAGAAGCTAAAGAAGAAACTGAAGAACCAAAGAAAAAGCTAAAGAAGAAGCGACTAAAGAAAACAAAGCTAAAGAAGAAGAAACTAAACAAGCCACTGAAGAATAAACTAAAGAAGAAGGCCAAGAATAATCTCAAGAAAAAGAAGCTAAAGAGGAAAAACTAGCTCAAGCTCAAGAAGAAGAAACTGAATAAAAAGCAAATGAAGAAGAAGCTCAAGAAGCAACTAAAGCAGAAACTAATGAAAGACTGAATGCAGAGTTGAGGAGTGTTGATTTTCTTCTTCTGTTGAATTGAAGAAAATCTAAAGAAGAAGAAGAAACTAAAGAAGAAGAAACTAAAGAAGAAGAAACTAAAGAAGAAGAATCTAAAGCGACGCCTCAGGATATTTTCTCTGCTGCTTTTCTTCACTCTGCCATCAGTCCTGTTATTGTTCAGTGGGCTGGATCACACACACACACACACACACCACACACACACACACGCACCCACACACACACACACACACGCGCGCACACACACACACACACACACACACAGGTCTGTATTACTATACTTGTGAGGACTTTCCATTGACTACATTCATTCCATAACCCTAACCCCAACCCAGTGTGTGTGTGTGTATGTGTGTGTGTGTGTGTGAGGGAGTGTGTTTGTGCACGTGCTTATTCATGTGCATGGTGTGTGTGTGTGTGTGTATTGTGTGTATTGTGTGTGGGTGACTGTGTGTATATGCTAGTTTTTGTGTGCAATGCTTTTTGTGTATGTGTGTGTGTGTGTGTGTGTGTCCATGTGTGTGTGTGTGTGTGTGTGTGTGTGTGTGTGTGTGTGTGTGTGTGTGTGTGTGTGTGAGGGCGCCCGCTAGGTGACAGACTGGCAGTGAGAATGAACTTAATCCTCTAAGCTCTTGTTGGGGCTTGTTCTCGTTCTCTCTCTCTCTCTCTCTCTCTCTCTCTCTCCCTCTCTCTCTCTCTCTCTCTCTCTCTCTCTCTCTCTCTCTCTCTCTCTCTCTCTCTCTCTCTCTCTCTCTCTCTCCCCCCCTACCCAAGACCAAAAATAAGCAGCAGATGAGCAAACCTGTACTTTTTACTTTTTCTTTTTTTATTTATTTTACTTTTTTTTCAGCTTGACTTTCTAAGAAATCCTCCTTTTTGTGCTCATTTTTAAAAACATTGAAAGGTTAATAACTTGGTCATTTTTGGAGCGATCTCTTAGGTTTTCATAAAAAAGTAAAGACAGACCAAATCAATAAACCTGACAAACCTGGTGTCATTCTGAGCTGCGGTTCATGAGGCAGGAAACTGAACACATGTTGGGCCTGAACATCTGAACTCTGTTCTGCAAACAAAAAGGCGAGTCAGCTGATTTCAGTTTTTTCCTCCATCGCATTCCAAAAATAGTGATTGTGATAGTGAACTACTCACGCAGCTTGGTTGTGTTGGTGAGATGTGAGCTGCATGAGGTTCCTGAACTTTACACTTTACACAAAGCATTTCACAAGTCAATCGTCGATCAATACACACAGCAACACGCTTATGGGCAGAAATATGTGTCACCAGAAACTGAAATTGAATTATTTGTATTTTAATTTGAATTGCTCAACTTGAATAATTGCATTGAAAAACTGAATCTGAATAGCATAATTTGAAATTGAATTTATCAGCTTGAAACTGAATTCCAATAAACTTGAAACTGAATGTAATATTATGAAATTGAATTCATTTGCTCTGAAACTGTAAAAACTGTATTCAGTTCTCACAATTCAAATTCAGTTCTAGCAATTCAGTTTTCAGTTTACTGAGACACACATCCTGCTTGCTGAGGAAGAGCAATCAAGTGCAGATTCACAGAACTCCTTTCGGCCAATCAGCACCATACACGCTCTACGATAGTTTAAATGGTTTAAAGAGGGAAAGTGATGATTTACAAGAGCAAACATTTTGTGTTGACATCAAGTTAAAAAGTTACCATTTCAGCATATTAAATCTCTTCGCTGTGGTGTAATATTAACACAACGTAAGCCACTGTGTGTCCCACAGTTAGCAGTGAAGCTAACTCCAGCTAACATCCACTGACAAGCTAACTCTCTGTACTACAGGAAATACTTCAACTACCTGGAATACATCAACATTTGGATGTGAAGTGAATCCACAAACCTTCAAAATACTGTGTGACTGTTTTATTTTTTCTTGTGTCACAAGCTGTTTGCCGTGGGCTGTTTTTGATAGTGATGCTATCAGCAGGCCTACTGCTAACCTGCCCAACTGAAAGTCACATGACATGATATCAGCATTTTGATTGGCTGTTGCATGAACATAGTTGTAAAAATATGGATTGCAAACTATTGGTTTATGAACTGGATCAAATATACAGTGTTTGGCACTAATGGATGCAGATGCAGATTTTGTCCTGTTTGGGTTGGATTGTGTATTGTGTGTAAAAAGTTCAAACAGTTTCAACTTGATGACACAACTCAGATGAAACTCGGTTGCAGACAACAGTTGTGTGAAAAAGTCGACAGAAGCAGTGAACTTGACTTTATCTTCAGATGCAGAAAACCTCGACTCTCATTGGATGAAAGTAACTGGATGATCGGAGGCAGAAAGCTGCAGGTGTAGTTTTGTAGTTTTTCCTGTCAGATAATCTTCACAGCAGATGCTCGGCTCATTAGAGGCAGCGAGACAAATTTTTTTAGTGTTTCCCCTTCCAGCAGGTCTGTGTGTGTGTGTGTGTGTGTGTGTGTGTGTGTGTCTCAGGACCTCGGGGCATATTGTCACTTAAGGGACAGACAGCGGCCGATCAGTTTACCCCCCCCCCCCCCCCCCCCCCCCCCCCTCCCCCCTCTTCAAAGGCCGGATGAGCGGATCAGAGGTCAGGACGGTTCGGACTAACTGGTTTAGGCTTCAGACTGAAATCCATCCGCTTTGTTTTGGCCGGATCCTGCAGACCGAACACGCCCCGGACCTGCCGCCGCACTCTCATTGGCTCTGCTCCTTCTTCTTCTTCTTCTTCTTCTTCTTCTACTGCTGCTATTCTACACGCCGCTCCGATCAGTTCTATTGAATGTCGGACTGTTGTGTGTTTTGTAATCCAGACCATAATCCAATCCATCCCTTTTTTTACACTTTCATTAAAACAGTTCTAGCACCGACACCTCACAGAGTTCACACAGTCGCTTGGACACTGAATTCAAGGACTTTTCCAGGACTTTCAAGGTCTTGTTAGGTGAAACTGAAGAACTACAAACTGACATGCATTGGGTCTTCCTCAGGATGTGAAGTCAGACTTGAAAATCCTTGAAAGTCTGTGGATTTCAGAAGAAGAACAAGGACATTTGGGGTAAAGACATGAAATCAATCAAAATGAAACATCAGAGTTTTCCTCAGGATGTTTGATGGGCCTTGTTTGATTTTTCTCAAATCCACAAGCTTTCAGTGTAGGTGCTTTTAATGAAAAAACAAAACAAGTGCTTTCAAGGCCATCTATTCATTTTCTTTAAAACACTTTGTTCACTTTTGAAGATGATGCTTTTCCCCGTTTTAGCTACTGCAAGGATTTAAAATCACAATAAAAGAAAAAAATGACTTTTCCCCTCATTAACTCATTTTCCATTTCATGGCGTACACCAAAAAATAAAAGGTCTTCATCTTCTTGTATTTTGATATTGAAATCTTCCTGTAATCTTCCTTTTAGTGGTTACTCTGCCTGTTTACTTTTTCTTTTCTTCCTTTTCTTCTTCATGGTTTTGTCCCGCTGGCTGAATTTATTCATTTGGAAGAATCTGGAATTTGTGAAGCTTATTATTATACATAAAGCATTTTTGATCTTCTGAATACTTTTGCAATGTTTTAAACCTAGGAGTTTAAAATGTCCTTTTCTGTCCACAAATGTTTTTTGGCACTTTTTTTTTTTTTAGGAAGAGCTGCTGCATTCACATCAATACTGATCTATATTTTCAAGAACTGGAAGAACCTTTTGAATCGAAAACAACTTGCTGAATACAAACTCTGCTGACTCTGTCTGCTCTCAATAGGTTTTATATGAGTGATGTGATTTGTTAGTTTTATTCTAATTTCCAGTGGTGGAGAGTAACTAAGTACATTTACTCAAGTACTGTACTTAAGTACAACTTTGAGGTACTTGTACTTTACTTGAGTATTTCCATTTTATGCTACTTTGTACTTATACTCCACTACATTTTAGAGGGAAATATTGTACTTTTTACTCCATTACATTTATTTCACAGCTATAGTTACTAGTTACTTTTCAGATCAATATTTTATATTTAAAACATTTGATCATCTTTATAAAATAACTATAAAATAGCATTGTTATAGATTAGACTACCCAAAAGTATAGCTAAATTGTTAAGATTAGCTTCACGTTGACAACTTTAAAATGCTGCTTACATGTACATGTATGTCAATAAATCAGTATTAATATTCCAATAATTTATGAAAAATATAACTCTCTAAATGGGGACAGTTTGCATAATGAGTACGTTTACTTTGATACTCTAAGTACATTTTGCTGCCAATACTTATGTACTTTTACTTAAGTAAGATTTTGAATGCAGGACTTTTACTTGTAATGGAGTAACTTTACATTGTTGTATTGCTACTTTTACTGAAGTAAAAGATCTCAGTACTTCTTCCACCACTGTTCATTTCCTCTTTACTCTGTAGAGTTTCATCTGAACTGTCTGCACACATTTCCCTTCTGGAACAATAAAGATCTGGACTGAACTCCATGCTATGAAACAAAAAATATCATATTTTAATATAATCCTTCATGTACATGAATCCATCCAGAACAACCACAACAGGTGAAACACTGAATAATGCAGGGATCATAATGGAATAATGTACAATATATACATCTGCATAGCAATGACACAGGTGGGATTCAGTTTCTCCACTGTTAGACTCAGATGTGGACCGACTGGATGATGAAGAGGAGACGATGAAGACCGAAGCTTGATCATAGGATCAATTAGATGAGACTCTGTTGTGTTGACAGACAGTGGGAAAACACAGGACTCTTTCCAGTTAAAACCCCACAGACTGCTGGAGCGTGAATCTCTGCTGCCACCTGCTGTCTGAACAGGGAAACACCCTGAGTCACAGCTCAAGAAAAAAAACAAAAAAAATAAAAGGCAAATTTATGTTTTTTAAAAATAAATTAAGGTATAGAAAGGCTGGAACAAATTTCATAATAAAATCCAGTTGTTTAAGACTCAGAATGTGCCAATTTAGCCACAACAACTCTAAAATATGACATATAAATTCATGTGGATCTCCTAAACTACACCAGTGTCAGAACAATATAATATAAAAACAGACAACAGGAATATTGTTAATAGCTGAAGCAGTTAGCTCGAGTCCAATATCATTTGAAATGTACAACAGACTGTAGAAACAAACAAAAGAGACAGTGAAGTAGTTATTTCATACAGTTTATACAGTGTTTTACCATTAAAACCAATGGAACCCTTATCCTTAACCAGTATCTTCCTTTTCCTGGAGGATAATGTTTAGCTTATGCAACGTACATCTATAAAATCTATATCTAGACACGTAACGTATATTTTATGTGATGTATATCTACTGTATAGCATGTCTAGATTTTTCACGTACATCTATATCATGTATTTCTAGACAAGGAATGCATATTTTGTGGTGTATATGTCTATATGATGTGGATCTATAGTCTTCAGTGGCTCTGAAATGTTTGATTTTTGGTTTTGAAAATCAACATTTTGGAAACTGTCTGATGTTAGTTTGAGTAAATCTGACTGTTAAAACAGGCAGCAGCCTGCTGCAGCTGATGAGTGTGTGTGTGTTGGGCGGTGTGTTCAGGTGTAAATCTGCTCTGAATGTGAGATGAAGCTTGTTTTTCTGACTCTTCAGCTGTGTGTTTGTTCAGTTTCACCACACAGACTGAAGCTTCATCTGAACTGACAGAGTGTGAAGGAGAAACTGACCAAAAGTGACGTTTTCACCTTCTGTTTACAATAATGTTGGAGCCAAAATCAGTTTCTTCTGCCCAGTTAACATTAGAATAAGTTCATTTCAGCTCATTTATGAGATAGTGAGAGAAGAAGAGGATAAACCAAACCGGTTAAACATGACTGAACATTAGCAGATAGATACTGAAGAGTATCTGCTGCAGCAGGCTGCTGCTGCTTCATCATGCAGACCGTCAGCAGGCGGCCTGCAGACCAGCCTGGGTCCCCGATCCACAGTTTGGATCCCACATCAGCGATGAAGGATCTAAATAAACCGACTGCAGCTTGTTTATTCACAACTTCAGCTGAATTTCTGCTGAAAGAAGTGAGCGACAGTTTCTGGAAGTGAAGCTTCGAGTGTCAAAACAGACAGACAGCATCACATACAGGCTGAATGTCACATGTCATTTTGTCAATATATCAGGTTATTGATATTGTCCTTTTATTAAATGTCAGATATCATCACCTCAGATATGATGGAGGTTCCTCCTGAACACAGATATAGAAAAACAGGCTGGAAAACCTATTTTCCATTTTTCTATTTTAACCTATTTTCTTTGCATATTTTATTTACATGTTCAATAATGTTTTTTGTAAATTATTTTTTTTATCTAAAGGCAGTAATGTCTCCTAGAGTTTCAGCCTGCTTTAAAGAGCTGAAACATCTTTCAGTGGAGAGTTTTAGTGTCCCATGATGCTCTTCTGCGGGAAACACTGAATACTGGGAATGTTTTGGCATGAAAAAATGTCAAGATATTGAATATCGGCTATTGGCAGCTTCAGTCCAACGATATTGGCATTGGTCTTGAAAACCCATATTGGTCAAACCTTAATATTTACACCTACATGTGCATAAAATATCGGCTACTGGCACCTTAACTACAAAAAACATTGGTATTGGTGCCTGATTTCATATCAGGAAGATGAAGATGTTTTTTCTCAATAAATTCATCCATCTCTCCATCCGCTATAAAAGGATTTCTCCCTTTAGTTTCATCGTTCAGTAGCAACTAAAAAGTTTTCTTTCAAACACGTAACCGTCTTTCAGTGACACAGTGCGACCAGTCTAAAAACCTCTCAGCCAATCAGAGTCTGTAGATCTGTCAGATGTCACAGTATCCTCCGCCCTTTCATCTTTTCATTTTCTTCTTTCCAAACGTAACGATCAAATCTGAAAAACCTTTCAGTCCGTCACATCTCCGCTGCCAGGGTCGAGGGTTTGATTCCCAGGTTAAACACATAATGCAGTCCTGGTGCTTTGGGTAAAATCCTCCACCGGACATCAGAGGTCACTGCGTCTGCTTTTCAGTATTTTCCCAAACAGCCTCAGGTGAATGTTGAAGCCAGTCCTGCAGTTCCTCTAACGTCCACTAGAGGCTCCATAAAGACTCCAAACAGCCCAACTCCATGAAGTCAACGGACTACAACCAACTTCTGATCAAAAAATATAAAGTCAATAAATTTTTTCCACAAGCGGTTTTGGCCTCTAAGCTAATTTCACTTCTTCTAATGTGTGTCCTTATGGAGATTTTCAAAATAATTGTGTCATTAACAAGATATAACAGATAAAACACCGGGTTGTTTTCCTGGTGATTGACAGATTACGGGCCAATAGCAGGCGGAGCAGATGACCCAAACCCCGCCCCCCTCCATCTTGGCTCCGCCCCCCACCTCTCGACCGTAAACACAACCTGCAGCTTCAAAACCCTTCAGAAGACGATGGGTGATGTCACTCACTGCTCCATCTGCTTCACAGGAATTCCTTGAATCCTCATGTTCATCCTTCAAACCCACTTTGATCTCCGCTGATAAAAACACCTTCAGTCTTTCTTTTTTCTTCAGTCTCTCCCTCAGACATCATACGGCCTCTCCTGCTCCTCTTCCTCCTCCTCCTCTTCCTCCTCGTTCTTCTTGGTGAACACAGACGACAGCTCCTGTAGCAGCAGTTCTTGTGACGGCGTGCAGACGGGCTGCTGCCTCCTCCGGGCGGCCCGTGGCGGCGGCGGGTTCGAGTCCGGAGAGCCGCGGTCCGGATCCGCGTCTCCGCTGCTGCTGCCGCTCTGCAGGGTGTCCAGGGAGCCGCCGACGCCCCCCCGCCTCGGGTCCGGTCCCGGTGAGCCGGTTTCCACGGGAACCAGGCTCAGCGGGAGGTCCGGGACCTCGCGGGTGTCGGCGGCGGCGCCCGACAGGAAGCTGGTCTCCAGGGATTTGAGGACCTGCAGGCCGAAGTCGCCAACCTCCTCGTACAGCGGCTCGGGAAGGTCAGGAGACTCTGAACGCTCCTCGAAGGAATCCTGCTGCACTTTCATTGGCTGAGAGAGAGAGAGAGAGAGAGAGAGAGAGAGAGAGAGAGAATTTTGAAATTTAAAAAGATAATTTATTGACCTCCTCATCTTCCATTCCGTTCAGAAACCAGTGCATAAGAAAGGGTAACGAGCATTTAGACTGCACACATAAACAGAATCAAAAACACAGGAAAAAACAAAGGCGGCAAAAAATTAAAAGGAACAAAACAAGAGAGAGAAAGAGAGACAGAGACAGGCAGAGAGAGAGAGAGAGAGACAGAGAGAGAGAGATAGAGAGAGAGCACATTGAATTGAAAAAAAAAGAGAAAACTGAGAGGGAGATACAGAGACAGAGAAAAACAGAGAGATAGAGAGAGAGATACAGAGAGAGACAGAGAGAGACAGATATACAGAGAGATACAGAGACAGAGAGAAACAGAGAGGGAGAGAGATACAGAGAGCGAGAGAGATATACAGAGAGAGACAGAGACAGAGAGAAACAGAGAGAGACAGAGCAGAGAGAGAGACAGAGAGATAGAGAGAGGGAGATACAGAGACAGAGAGATACAGAGAGAGACAGAGATACACAGAGATAGACAGAGATATACAGAGACAGAGAGATAGAGAGAGATACAGAGAAAGACAGAGAGAGATATACAGAGAGATAGAGATAGAGAGAGAGAGATACAGAGAGAGACAGAGAGAGATATACAGAGAGAGACAGAGATAGAGAGAGAGAGATAGAGAGACAGAGTACAGAGAGACAGAGAGATAGAGACAGAGAGATAGAGAGAGAGAGATACAGAGACAGAGAGAGACAGATAGAGAGAGAGAGAGATACAGAGAGAGAAATAAGAGAGGAAAAGTAACATTTTGTACGCTGCTTAGGCAACATTGTTTCTGATTAACAGTTGTGATAATAAAGTCATTGAACTGAATTGAGAGGGAGAGATAGAAACAAAAGGGAGACAAAGAGAGGGACAGAAACGAAAAAGAGAAAGACAGACAGAAAGAGAGGGAAGGAAAGAAGAGCAATAAAGAGGAGAGAAAGCAAGAGAGAGAGAAAGAGAGAAAAAAGGGAGAGGAATAGAAAACAAGCAATTGAGTGAATTTATCTTTTTCTCCTATAAAGACAAAAAGAGACAATTAAGAGTAGAAACGTCAGTAAAGCTCTGAGCTGTGAGTCTGCAGCCTGCTGGACATCTGACCAGCTGATGATGAGGATCAGTAGAATCTAACTGGGTGTTTCTGATAAATAAAACGCAATTAAGTGAAACGAAAACTCCGGTCAGATGATGAGGAAAACATTCAGGAGGGGAAACAACAGACGTCCTGTTGAAGGCGCGGCCGCCATTGTTTTAGTTTCTCACTATCTGATTCACCCACGAAAACCTGCAAACAACCTTTAGACAACCTTCCCTTTGGACTCGAGTCAGTTCAGACTTGAGACTTGACTTGACTTGGGTTCTGGTGACTTGGGACTTGACTCTGACTTGTACTCTGATGACTTGAAAAGGTTTCTAAAGTCTTGACTTGAGATCTTGTGTTTGTGTAAATGACTTAGATTGAAAGTGATGAGATTTGTTCCAGCAGACGACTGAATTTAAATTCTGTTTTCTGAATTTGTATGGAATGATTGAATTTATTGAAGTTGAAACTGATTATAGAAATCAAACTCATGATGCTCTTACCAAGTTTTTATCCTATTAAAACCATATTGCATTGAAAAGTCCTAGATATTTAGTTTTCTTTAAGATATTAAATTGATACTGGACTCTTGATTTGTTCGGACTTGACTTGCTGTTCTACATTTAGACTTGAGACTTGACATTAATGACATGGACTTGACTTGCTGTTCTACATTTAGACTTGGGACTTGACTTAAGACTTGTGCCTCAAGACTTGAGACTTGACTTGGGACTCGAGCAAAGCTGACCCGGTCTCACCTCTGGCGACTTAACGCTGCGTTCATGTGACATGGGAATAACCAGTATTTACCATCTGAAAGCTCAGTGAACAGTATTTTCTGTCATATTTACCGTCTGAACAGTATTTTGAAGGCAGATACTCATATTTACCGTCTTTCCCACATCAAGTGAACGCACCGTTGCAGCCATCAGTAGCGACATTAAGTTTTCTAACACACATCAGTGATTTGAGAAAGGAATCCCCCCCCCCCCCCCCCCCACCCCATCCTGTTGTCCACACTTCAAACATCCCACAGAAACATCCTGCTGCTGCTGTCAGGACAGGAAGTGCAGAGCTTCCTGCAGGAAGGGGAGCGGCCATGTTGGCAGACCCTCTGCCTGTATTAGAGCGGGCGTTGGTTTTAGCACTCAGGGTCTCTGCAGGGAGGCTGACCTGAGAATGGTTTCTGTTTCAATGGAAATCTAGAAATTTCTAGAAAGGGGAATTTACAGGATAATATTGTGAATATTAAAGGTCCACATCATGTAAAGCAGGACTCCCCTCTCCTCTGTGATGATAAAGGAGTTGGATGGTCTATCTAAACATGGTGAAAGTATCAAAACACACGGTCGCCAACTAAATCCACACAATCCATATTAGTGCAGCGAGCCTCTAAACGAGCCGTTTGGACTTCCGTAACTTTGTGACATCACAAAGGTTCGCTCATTATCATTTTTGTAAGAAATAATAGACTAACAAAGTGTTTTTTTCAAAGCGGTTGAGCGGTTGTCATTGTTTATTACCAGAGAGTTTTCCCTACCTGTAGCTGCCTGTTCTGCCGACGCTGTGGCCAATCGGAACAGAGGGGTCGTTAATATTAATGAGCCTTAAAGACACAGCTACAGAAACAGCCTGTTCTTGGCAAGGCTCAGAGAGATGCTGGAAAAATGGATTGAGAGTGTTTTTGGGACATGACACCACACACACAGCTTTGAATGGACCTCAACACAGAAAATAAAACTCTGAAAAGTGGAGGATATGGACCTTTAAGGGAAAGTTGCAGCCTGGAAAAGCTCTGATCCAGGTTTTGGGAAACCTGGAGAAAGTGCGTGGGATGTTCTGGAGTCAGGATGGACAGCCTGCTTATCTCATGATATAATTCGATGCAATATATCGAAATTCAATATATCGCGATACAAAACTGTGTCAATCCGTTGTTGCTGTGTCAGGAACATGAATGGTGATATCAGCTCCATGTTATTCTGCTGTCAGGAACATGAATGGTGATATCAGCTCCATGTTATTCTGCTGTCAGGAACATGAATGGTGATATCAGCTCCATGTTATTCTGCTGTCAGGAACATGAATGGTGATATCAGCTCCATGTTATTCTGCTGTAGTAATCACTAATGAGACTCTTGACCATCACAGTTTCACAAGCTCTCCATCAAAATTATGTTATTGTCACTTTGTAATGACATTTTTAAATTGTTGTTTACATTCTAGCAGCCAATGGCATCGCTGGAAAGATTTGAGTCTCAGAAATAAACAGAACTAGAATTTATAACCTCCTCCTCTCCTCTCCTTGTCTCTCCTCCTCTCCTCTCCTCTCCTTGTCTCCTTTCCTCTCTCCTCCTCTCCTCTCCTTGTCTCCTCTCCTCTCTCCTTGTCTCCTCTCCTTGTCTCCTCTCCTCTCTCCTCTCCTCTCCTTGTCTCCTCTCCTCTCTCCTCCTCTCCTTGTCTCCTCTTCTTTCCTTTCCTCTCCTCTCCTTGTCTCCTCTCCTCTCTCCTCCTCTACTCTCCTTGTCTCCTCTCCTCTCCTTGTCTCCTCTCCTCTCTCCTCCACTCCTCTCCTTGTCTCCTCTCCTCTCTCCTCTCATTGTCTCCTCTCCTCTCCTCTCCTTGTCTCCTCTCCTCTCTCCTCTCCTTGTCTCCTCTCCTCATCCCATCGCTATAAGCAACCAACAGTAAGGTAGTCAGAGGTCAGAGGTCACAGCACCCTGACAGTAGATGTGTTGGGAAAGGAAATCAGCGTTACGGAGGATTTGTTTTGTTACTGGATGGTTTTTGGTTTTTGGCGGTTTTTGTTTCAACAGGAGCGATTCCTTCTGTTCTCCCTCCAGCTACAAGAATATCTTTGCTTGGTTTGATATCAAAGGAACCGGTCCTGCTGGTTCCTGATCCTCTGGGTCTGATGACGTCACAGGAAGATGGAAAACTGTCCAGATGAAAACAAAAGAGACAAAACACCAAAATACTCACAAAGAACATGGAGAGAGTCCGTCTGGCGTGAAGCTTCCTCTGCAGGGAGAGACAGGGACAAACATGAGACACACTGCTGGACTGCAACACAATTTATACAGCTGTATGTAATGTGTGTGTATTGTGTGAATGTGTGTGTGTGTGTGTGTGTGTGTGTGTGTGTGACATTTGAGTGTAGACTGCTGTGTTATTGTATTTTCTGTCTGTCCTGTTTTCACTGCACTTTCCCCCTGAAGGAATAATTCAGTCAAAATTGAACCTTCAACTTTAAACCTTGAATTCATACTGTACATGGGATTTTCAAGAATTTTCTACATTTTAAAAAAAAAAAGTATTTTTTATGTGGAAAGTGGAAAATTCTTCTCTAAAATATGGGGGGAAACACAAACAGCACACAACACTGAAAAAAATGTCCCATCATTTAGTCTCAAGTTATTCCACCTGTTTCCAATACAGTTCCACTTGTTTTAGGAATTTTCTAGAAGCAAGCCTGGAAACAAGGCAGAATAAGATGGATCATCCCCCTCGTATCAAGAAAATGACACTTAATTGAAGGAAATGTTTGAAAGGAGATCATTTCCGTTGAAAAAAAGTGAAATGATTTTCTAAATCTAAAGACTAAATGAGCTGTTAAGATGGATATTTTAAGATTTGACATGTATCTGCCTCTGTTTATCTGTGTTAAAGCACCTAAAATGTTGTAAAAAGGTAAAACATAATGCTAAACTAAGTAAATTAAAAATTCAAAGTTAAAGATTGACTCCTTATCTTCCTTATTAGACTCAACACTAGATTAAGTAACATGTTACATGGATATTTTGTGCAGAACAGAAACAGGTTGTGTGGATCAGAGATAATATGTGATATCAATCATGTGATATTTTGTGCAAAGTGAAGAGGTATCACTCCTGTCCGGCTCACCAGGGTCTGATTGGCGGACAGCATGGTGGAGTTGCTCTCGTCTCCTCTGATGGGGACGAGCGGCATGGTGCCGAACTTCTGCTTGGAGATATCAGACGACGAGTGACGCCTCAACACCGGGGGGCAGGGGTCATCGTTCTGCAGGGAGGGACACACTCAGTCTCAACACCTGGTCTGGTCTGAACACCTGGTCTGATCTGATCTGAACACCTGGTCTGATCTGATCTGATCTGAATACCTGGTCTGATCTGATCTGAACACCTGGTCTGATTTGGTCTGATCTGATCTGAACACCTGGTCTGATTTGATCTGAATACCTGGTCTGATCTGATTTGATCTGAATACCTGGTCTGATCTGATCTGAACACCTGGTCTGGTCTGATCAGATCTGATCTGATCTGGACACCTGGTCTGGTCTGATCTGATCTGATCTGAATACCTGGTCTGATCTGATCTGAACACCTGGTCTGATCTGATTTGATCTGATCTGGTCTGATCTGATCTGACCTGAACATCTCATCTGAACTCTCTTGTTGTGTTACGGTCAAACGGATCATGAAGAACTTGAACATGATGAATTTACAACTTTTTGCTGTCATCCATATGGTTTCTTTTATCAGATTGTCAGAAGGCTTAATGTCATCCTCCACATCAGAATACAAAAAATAATGTTCACAACTGTTAGTGAATAGTGTTTTATTTAAACTACGGACATCTGTGTTGTTTCTGGTCAAATCTGGGCGGCCACAGAAAATGAATGGGTGAGACTATAATAAAGAGTCGAGAGTTCCCAAGTTCAGGAGTTTAGTTTTGAGAGTATCTACACACACAAACACACACCTACCAAGCACCAGCTGTTGCCCCGTCCCCATCTTAGACAAATGCACTACTCCACAACCCCACCACAAGAACCAGAGCTTATATTAAGTTGGCACATAACCACAACATGGCGCGATGCTCAATCTTGCAATTGTGAGAATGATTAGGAAAGACGTTGGTTAAAAGGTGTTAACACAGCATGAGGTTGGATCTAATATTCTGTGGTTGCTAGTGAAGAGTTTTAAATGGCTTCCTGAAAAAGGGTGAAGCACCGTAAGTGGGATCATGGAGTTAAGAAAACCCAATGACACCCAGCGTCTCACTGCTGCTTTCTGCCATTTTAAATAATGCACTGATTGGCCTGAGGGGGGCGCCACAGAGTTTCACTGTCTGTACGTCACACACACAACATCTTAGACGTCAATGAAAGGCTCTTCCATCTGTTTTCAGTAGTTACACCAAGGCTGCACTGTTCGTCTGATAATGACAGACTGATGTTAAAGATCAAGAAACACAGATCAATAAAAAGGTCAGAGGTCAACTCACCTGGGCTTTGAGGAAGCTGGTGATCCAGTCCCACAGGTCAGCCTCACAGTTACAGCACAGATAACTGAGAAGGAGGAGAGGAAGAGGAAGAAGAAGAAGAAGAAGAAGAAGAAGAAGAAGAAGAAGAAGTCAAACTTCTATTCACCACAAGCAGCTGACAGCAGACATTCCTGAAACTGCACACACAGACAGTCTGACACACATACACGCGCTTGTGCACAAACACACACACACACACACACACACACACACACACACACACACACACACACACACACACACACACACACACACACACACAGGCATTCAAACAACAGCACTAAAAGACACACTGACAGTCAATCTGATTCTCTTTCCTCTTATTTTGTTTTGGTCAAAACTGAACTGTACGGGAGTGTCCATTGGGGGAGAAAAAAAGTTATATTGAGTCCACAATTTACTGTAACGAGTGCATGAGATACAATTCCTTCCCTCGATTTCATTAAACTGTGCAGTTTAGGACAAAATGCAACTTAGGAACCTTTTAGGTATTGCAGATAGGCCTAGTAAGGATTTGGTATGTTAATATCCATTGTCTGTTTACACTGAATAGGCAAATCCCCCAAATATTGCAACATATTTAGCCACTTAACCTTCAGGCCATGTAAACACAATCAGCTGCTGCAACACACCCAGGACAGGCCACATTTAAACATGATCACCAATATGTGCACTGACTCTTTATAAGCTGTGAAGAGCGCATGGATTATATATCCAGAGCATGATGTCACTATTTTGAGGCACATTTTGGCAATTTGTGCACGTAAAGAGGAAATCGAGGGAACAAAATGTATCTCGTTGCATGTTACAGTAAATCGTGGCCACGACATAAATTATTTGTCTCCACATGGCCACTCCCGGGCTCCAGAGAACCAAACTGAACTGAACAGAACACTGTAAAACTCAGAAAAACTTACAGCTGGTGTTTGTCGGACATCACTGTGAAGCCCCATCTGTACACGGAAACATCATTTTAGTTGATCAGAAAATATTCACTTTATTATATGGAGTGTTATTATTATTTTGTTTAGTTTGCAGTGACATTTTAAAAAAACACATGAAAACAAACAATAATTTGTATTCCATGTATCTTTGGTGTAGTAAACACATTGTTATTCAGTGTGAGGTTCAGCTGGCTTCACCTCGTCGGAGCCTTCAGCTTCCTGCGGATCCCCATGTAGATCTTCATGGACTTCAGAAGCCACTCCTTCTCCGGCTTGATGCTCTGCACAGGGAGAAAGATCAAATCAAACAAATTCTAGCATTAAAAACACACTCCAGAACAGGCCCGGCGCCAGGATGAAGTGACTGAGGGGGCAGTTAAAAATGGCGAGGGGACAAATCTTTTTATATAGTAAAACAGTAGGTCATCATCCTGCTATGCCTATTTATGCCCATTTTTTTCATCCTGCGGGTGGCAGTATGCTGGCGTTTTAACTAGATGCAAACAATTCCCCACCGTACCTTTTCCATGTCTTTGTGTGTCATGGCCATAATATGAAATAGGAATATTTGGGGCAGATTGCCAGGTCACCACCTAAAATTGGTCTGGTGGTAGGTTTAATGAAATTCATTGATTTAACCATGCAATAGCCGCTGAAAGGCTAAACAACAACAACACAAGAAAGATTACCGTTTCAAAATCAAATAATAAATTTATTTCACAGCAGTGGTGAAGCCAGTATTAAACCTGAGTGTCCTCGCACAATTTATGGAATCGGAGCACTCGGAACGAAGGTCTACACAAAATAATAGAATTTTAGAACGATTAGATGACTGCTAAAATCAACAAAATAATAGCCAACAGCGTCAGGGTCATTAAGTAAAAAAAATAAATAAATAAAAAGAAAAAAAGTCTTTCTGCTCATGCCATGCAGCTCTCTCGCTCTCTCTCTCTCTCTCTCTGTCATTGACTGAAACTTCACTTCCCTGTCGTTTCCATTCTGTGGATTGCTACAATGGAAAAAATAGAATTAGGGCCGAAAGTTCTATTTACAACCAGGAAAAGCAGGCTGAACCGAAGTGATGTGTTCTGTCCATCTCTCCTCCGCTCCATTCAGTCCCCGACATGCCAAACCAGCAGAAAAATAAACCGGCTAAATTGACAACTCTTGCCTGTCCTTGGTTCTGAAATAACAGCACTATGTTTCTATAGGGCAGTGGTTCTCAACGTGGGGTCCGGGGACCACCAGGGGTCCTTGAGGGAGTTCCAGGGGGTCCCCAGGCAAATTGATGATTTGTTAAACTTCAGCATCATTTCATTTACAAGAAGTTAACACAATTAGAGAATGTAGAATAATTACTATTTTGATCATAGTTTCACTGTTATCATGGAATTTCGGAAAAAAATAATATCTAACAATAAAAAATATTCTCAGATTTGGGTCCGAGAGACAAAATCTCATCAAATGGGGGTCCGTGGTCCTAATGTGGACTGAATTTGGGGTCCTTAATGTGAAAAAGGTTGAGAATCACTGCTATAGGGTACATAACACTTAAACTGGGGGGGACAGAAAATACAACTGCCCCCCTCGTGGCGCCGGGCCCGCTCCAGAATATATTTCACCATCTATAATTTGGGTATGTTGACATTTGTTCATGCAGAGCTTGACTCTGATGTGAAATAAGCCTTTTGGAAGTGTGTCAATCCGTCAAAGTTCAACATACAGGACAGTTTAGTGTTTTTACAGCTTCAACATTCACGTCAGACTCGTGTCCAGCCGTCACATTCTGTCAGCCATTTCATCAAAAACTCAATAAATTAATAAATAAACACAATCAAATTAAAAGTGAAAAACAATCTGCAATCCAATAAATCACCATGTACTGTAAACAAAGACAATACTGGAGACAGTGTAATAAAAAGGGGGGCAATGCATGATGAAATTACAGATTGGTGCCTTAATGTTTCCAGGGAGGTTTAGTTTATAGAGCCTTAAGCAGAAAATCACTTCTAGTGATTTTCAAAACAAAAGTGTCCTTTGTTTTTTAATATGGCAATAAAATGATTTCCCTTTAGAATACCTTTTGTTTTTAAGCAGAAAATCACATTTCCAAGTGTTTTTTGCTACCAAATATGCCCATAAAGTAGTATTGTTTAATAGTGGGTATATCTTTTGTCTTTGAGCATAAAATCCAAGTGTCCTTTTACTTCTAAAATATGCCAATAAAGTAGCGTTCTTTAATATTGGGAAACCTTTTTGTCTTTAGGCAGAACATCACATTTCCAAGTGTTTTTCTGCTACCAAATATGCCCCAAAATAGTATTTAATAGTGGGTATGCCTTTTGTTTTTGAACATAAGATCCAGTGTCATTTTGCTTCTGAAAATGCCAGTGAAGTAGAGTTCTTAAATATTAGAATACCTTTTGTCTTTAAGAAGAGAATTACATTTCCAAGTGTTTTTTGCCAACAAATATTCCATTAAAATAGTGTCGTTTAATTGTCTTTGAGCATAAAATAATATTCCCAAGTGTCATTTTACTTCTGAATATGCCAATAAAGTAGTGTTCTTCAATATTAGGAAACCTGTTTGTCATATTCCCACATGTCTGAACATGTCTGTACCTTCTTGTCCTTGAGCAGCAGCAGCTTGTGTTCTCGGATCTGGAAGGTTCTCTCCTGGAACTTGTTCCCCTGCAGCAGTTTGGGAGGTTCCTCCCGGCACTTCAGCAGGCCGATCTTCATGATCTCGCTCTTGTAGGCTGAACAGAACGTTTCAGAAGCAAATATTCATAATTTCTGTCATCATTATTATCACTTTCATCATCACGAAGCAGCTCACTCTTGTAGGCTGGATAACAATAAAATAAAACATCACAGAACTGAAGAACTGAACAGTCCCGCCCATCCCATTCAATCAAACTGCCTTTCTCTCCCTAACTGATCTCCCATTGGTTTACATTTACTTTTGATTGATCCCTCCCTCCAACAGGAAATACATCACATTAAGGAAATAAGATGCTCCCAAAATGCTGTTTCATTGGGACTTTAACATTAGAATTAGGATTAGTTTCTGGTTAGGGTTAGGAGTGAGGAGAAGAATGTAGGACAATGAAGGTACAGGTGTGTGTGTGTGTGTGTGTGTGTGTGTGTGTGTGTGTGTGTGTATTCCTGGACCTACATGTGAGGATGTTGATGCCCTCTCCTTTGGGAACTCTCTTCACCACCAGGTAGGCGGAGCTTGGGTCGGCCATCTTGCACCACTGCAGCGCCTGTTCCAGCACTTTCTCTTTGGGGTGTAACGGACGCTCTGGAACAGGAGGAACAACACAAACCCCCTTCACACACACATAGAACCTGATAGAACCTGATAGAACCTGATAGAACCTGATAGAACCTTCAGGGTGCGGCTCTTGACGGGGGAATTTGCCGGATCTACTTTTAGGGAATAATGAATATTGGAATATCACACATCACCTCTGACACAGAAAATTTCCTGATTTCTGGGTGAAGCTGCATATGTTAATTGGGCTTTAAACTGCCAGAAAATACTCTGAAATAAAGATGAAGAGATTTAATGACTGATAAAAGGCTGGACAGCCATTATTTTTAGTTTAAGGATTTGAACCATTAACATCTACTTATTTCCACTGTATTCACTCTCAGATGCTCAGACATTTTGTTCAAATCACAAGAAACTGACTCTGAACTCAAAGTCTTCCTCAGCAGTCAAACAGAAGCTGGCTCCCAGTTTCCATTTCCTTCTGTTTCTCCTACTTCTCTAATCTAATCTGAGCAGCACTGCCTGCCAGAACTAAATACAACTGCTGCCTGTTTTCCACAGTTATTTCAGTTCTGCAAGACGCTATTTTGAGTAAAATGCTGCAGATCTAACCTTTTGTTTCACATCTTTTCGGTTTAATGTTTTTGTTTCCTTTTTTGTACCTTGCTGCAAAACCAAACAGGTTCAACAAATGAAGTTGAACCTGTTTGGAACCCATCAAGTTTCCATGATTTAAAGATGTCATCAGTGAATCAAAGGTTCAACAAAAACGATATATTACTATAATCAATAACCATGCCTGATCAGTTTAATCTCAACGCAGCCTTGTGTGCCTTGTGTATAGAGCTCTGAATGTAGTTTGCAGCAACAGAAGTGCATCATGGGTAAAGTGTGATGGACAGACCGGTTGCTGTGTCGTGGACTCACCCAGCTGTCCGTCCTCGATGGCCTCGAACGTCATCCAGACGTCTCTGTCTCCGGCCGGGACGTTCCTCATGTAGAGAACCTGGTTGGTCAGCTCCTCTGCACACATGGTGGGAGAAACCTGACAGGAAGAGGGACGAGTTAACAAGTTAACCGCCTTACTCTGTTTTTTGTTTTCTTTTTATGATCAACACTTTATTTGGGTTTTAAACAGACATAACAACCTTAAACAATGGGCAATTGTAGAAACAGAGAAAAGAACTTAAATCATACATTTAAAAAAAAAAAAATATATATATATATATATATATAAAAAAAATACATCAAAATAATAGAGTACAAAATAAATAATTATGAAAAAAAAAAGGGCCATAGCAATGTGAAGCATATTCAATGTGTTAGGGAATACAAATAAATTGCAAAGAAAAGGGCTGTTACCTGACTGTGAGAGGTTTCAAGAGCCTTTAATGTGATTAAGGTATCTGTTCCATTTCAGACTATATCTATCTACCTGATTATTAATCCTAAAAGACAACTTCTCATAAGCTGCTACAGTTCCAAGCGGAGAGAACCATACATGTGCTGGTTTCCACTCTTCAACAATGATCTTCCTACCCAACATAATTGCTGTGTGAATCCAGTCGGCTAGAGGCGTAGGGAGTCACCTAGTCTATATGTTCCCCCAGAACATATAGACTAGGTGTGTAAGGAATATCTTGGCCTATGATCGGCCTTATATTTTCATGATTAGCACACCATAAGGTCTGTACTTTGGGACATTCCCATAAGAAAAGAATAAGTGTACCGTGATCATCCCCCACATCTCCAGCAAACTGCCTTCATCTGTTAACACACCTGGGAATGAACTTCTACCACGGTACAGAGTGGAGCACAGAAACACTGATCAGCTCTGTGTTTACCTGTACAGCAGAGTTTCCCAATCCAGTCCACGACTTCCCCCTGTCCTGCAACGTTTTGTTCCATCTGTACTCTCACACAGCTGATCCAAAATAAGGGGCGAAACACTTTCATGCAAACCCTGTTCAGGTAGATCTGGTTCCACTGCACAACCAATCAGCATTAAGCTCTTAATTGGATCAGGTGTGTTAAGAGTAAAGATGGAACAAAAACCTGCAGGACAAGGAAAGGCTGGCACTGCTGACTCCATTAACGTCCATTAGCCCGTTAACACTCATTATTAATGGTGAGTGTTAGTCCCATGACTTACTTTGAGAGTAATGCAGCAGTCTGGTATCTTCATCTCCAGATAAACCTCGATGATCAGATCACCAGCCTGGGACAGCTGAGAGGAAACACAGAGAAACTGTCAGTGTTAAAGTCCATATTATATTATAGATATTTTCACACACTGCGCTCCATCAAGCCATGTCCTCTGTCAACACTCAGCTCTCATTGAAGTACAGGGGATGAAATATGGAATACATGATATATTGCCAATTTTTTGATGGATTACAAATGCATTTCTTGGAATTTGTGATTTGTTTGCTCTCTCTTGTTTTTATTCCTTGTTTTATTATCTATACTCTTGTCCATTTTTGTCAGTTTTTCTGTAAAGCACTTTGTGACAAAATGGTTAAAAGGACTAAAATCTAAAATATGCCAAAAAAGTAGCGTTCTTTAATATTGGGAAACCTTTTTGTCTTTAGGCAGAACATCACATTTCCAAGTGTTTGCTACCAAATATGCCCCAAAATAGTATTTAATAGTGGGTATGCCTTTTGTTTTTGAACATAAAATCCAGTGTCATTTTGCTTCTGAATATGCCAGTGAAGTAGAGTTCTTAAATATTAGAATACCTTTAGTCTTTAAGAAGAAAATTACATTTCCAAGTGTTTTTTGCTACCAGATATTCCAATAAAATAGTATTGTTTAATTGTCTTTGAGCATAAAATAATATTTCCAAGTGTCATTTTACTTCTGAATATGCCAATAAAGTAGTGTTCTTCAATATTAGGAAACCTGTTTGTCATTTCCACATGACATGTCTGTACCTTCTTGTCGTAAAAGGACTCTATGAATAAATTTGACTTGACTTGATGGAGCAAATCTTTAAATAGTGTACTAGTAATAGTAGGATGTAAAAGACTAATTTACTGAATGCAGTCATTGCAGTGAGGATATGAATAAATAGTAAAGAAAACATTGTTAACTCCTTGAAAACGCTTTACAAGTATTTACCTCTAATTATTATTTGTCATTAATACAGAAATAAAATCTCAAAGTACCTGAGTGTCCTTCCATGTGGTGATGAGACTGATTTCCAGCTCGATCTGCGTCTGATGCTCCTCGTCAATCTGAAACAAACGGTGCCAGCGGTGAAATGATCAGAAATGAACCGTCTGTTCAATCAGCTGTTCACAGAGCTGAAGACCTCCAATATGGCCGCCAGAGGGGTTATGTCACCTGAAAGTCCTCTACTGACAGATTTACAGATCTATGAATTTAGAGCAATATATGCATGTGCAAAATGTGTAATTTTGGCTCTCCATATTATTAGATTTATCTGCAAGTGTGCATCACTAGCTGTTCACATTATCAGGAAAATAGATGGAAGAACACATGGAAATGTGTGCAATGTTAGTATTCACATTATCAGATCAAATGGAACTAACATGAAGAAAACAGAGAAACAAAGTCAATATCAGGTGATAAACTGTGATGTAACTCCCATGTTAGTGATACTCACATCAAAGACAGACAGGTAGTTGTCTATCAGATCTTCTACGATCTTCACCTCATGTTCTCCTTTACCGTCCGTCTGAAACAGACTGGGAGCGAACAGCAGGGACAGGTTCTTGGTGCACATCTGGTTCAGATCGGCACACTTCTGGACCCTGAGAGGGGAGGAAGGAAGGAAGAGAGGGAGGAAGGAAGGGATGAAGGAAGGAAGGAAGGAAGGGAGGAAGACAGGAAGGGAGGAAGGAAGGAAGAGAGGGAGGAAGGAATGAAGGGAGGAAGGGAGGCAGGGACAAAGGGAGGAAGGAAAGAAGGGAGGGAGGAAATGGGGGTTGGAGGGAGTGAGGGATAGACAAAGGAAGGAAGCAAGCAAGAAAGAAAGAGGGAAGGAAGGAAGGAGATGAATGAGGGTGGGAAACAGCAACAAAGAAAGACAGAAAGAAAGAAAAAGAAAGAAAGAAAGTTCATGAATGAATTCATGAATGTGAACGTACTAAGCTTCTTTAAGATGGATCAATACTACTACTTCTACAACTACTGCTGCTACTACTACTACTACTATAAATACTACTACTGCTACTACAAGGTTCTTTAAGATGGGATCATTGAATTACTACTACTACTACCACTACTACTGCATACCGCAATACAAAATCCAAGAGATAAAAGTGATTTTGTTCTCAGTTTTCAAAGTTAATATATGAATAATGATAAATCAAAGATGAATTCATTCTAATGAATATAAAGAATACTGAGACTGACCGGTACAGGTGGCTGATGAGAGCAGCCAGAGTCGTTCCTGTTGACTCTGGGAAGACTCCGGATGATTTCCTTATACCGGTCCAGCCGCTGGCTCTTCTGGGGGATTTCTGAAGACGAGGGAGGGAAGACAGGACAATCCTAAAGGACAAATCTCCCTCAGATCCTCTTACACTGTTATTTATCACTGATCTGAGATTATTTTCTGATGAAGTGTAATTTACCTTTTTGGTGTGCTTTGGTGAAACCCACATTTCCCTCAACCTGCCTCGTCTACTTCTACTTCAGTTAGTGATTTCCTATGTTTCCCAGAATACCTTTCAACAACCCCCAGAGAATGTGCGTGAACTTTTTGGATTTAGCTGTGGGTTGTATGTGACCAGTACAGTCAGCTTGTGGATAGATTTTCTGAAATATTGAAGCCAGCGGTTGGAAATTGTTCTATGTGGTTTTACTTGTTTGCTTTACAAGTTATTGAAGGTCAAAAAACACATATCCACCAAATATCAAATATCAAGCTAACTTCACTCTGGTTTGTAGGTGTCTTGTGGTTGCATTGCATTCTGGTCTATTTCCTGCTACCCCTCCCAAACTTTCATCAT